>NC_090265.1:1640689323-1640993169 GCF_040414725.1 Anabrus simplex | reverse complement strand
TACCGCCTCAAGGGCAGTGTCCTGGAGCTTCAGATTCTGGGTCGGTATACCACTGGGGAGGATGACCAGTACCTCGCCCAGGTGGCCTCACCTGCTATGCTGAACAGGGGCCTTGCGTGGGGGGGGGGGGATGGAAAGGTTGGAAGGGATAGACAAGGAAGAGGGAAGGAAGCGGCCGTGGCCTTAAGTTAGGTACCATCCCAGCAGTTGCCTGGAGGAGAAGTGGGAAACCACATAAAACCACTTCCAGGATGGCTGTGGTGGCAATCGAACCCACCTCTACTCAGTTGACCTCCCGAGGCTGAGTGGTCCCCGTTCCAGCCCTTGTACCACGTTTCACATTTCGTGACAGAGCCAGGAATCGAACTCGGGCCTCCAAGGGTGACAGCTAATCACGCTAACCACTACACTACAGAGGCGGGCGAAGCTAATTACAACTTAAAAAATTAATAATGGTTCCTTATTGACAATATAACGTAAAATATTCAGTTCTTAAGAAATAGTTCGTTAAATAGAACTACCTATTCAATTCGTGTAGTGTTAATTACATTAACAGTTCATTTAAAATACTAGGATATACTTCGGGCTATAATTTTTCGCCAGCTTCAGTTCTAATCAAAATGTATATTCGTTCGTAATCTGTTTACCCTCCAGGGTCGGTTTTTCCCTCGGACTCAGCGAGGGATCCCACCTCTACCGCCTCAAGGGCAGTGTCCTGGAGATTCAGACTTTGGGCCGGGGATACAACTGGGGAGAATGACCAGTAACTCTCCCAGGCGGCCTCACCTGCTATGCTGAACAGGGGCCTAGTGGAGGGATGGGAAGATTGGATGGGACAGGCAAGGAAGAGGGACGGAAGCGGCCGTGGCCTTCAGTTAGGTACCATCCCGGCATTTGCCTGGAGGAGAAGTGGGAAACCACGAAAAACCACTTCCAGGATGGCTGAGATGGGAATCGAACCCACCTCTACTCAGTTGACCTCCCGAGGCTGAGTGGACCCCGTTCCAGTCCTCGTACCACTTTTCAAATTTCGTGGCAGAGCCGGGAATCGAACCCGGACCTCTGGGGGTGGTAGCTAATCACGCTAACCAGTACACCACAGAGGCGGACATCAAAATGTATATACAAACTTTTTTTAAAAAAAAGTGAAACCTCATTTAGAACCTAATATACAATAGACCACGGTCGCAGAGTTGAGGATTAAGTGAGCAAAAGTTATAGGATTACATTCTTAGTAATCGCTACTTTTCTGCCTCCTCTCTGGCCAGGAGATTCGGCTGCTGCACTGGTTGCCTTACATATGAAAATCAGTGCTAAGGAAATAAATGTGGTAATTGTCAGCAAACATGTTGAGCTAATTCGTATTAATATCAAGCTTGCGAACAAGAAGATAGAAAGAACAGGTCACAAAATTCCGCTATCTTGGAAGTATTATTACACAAGACAACAGACATAGCATGGTGATCAAGAGGAGGAAACCACTAGCCAAACAAGCGTTCATCAGCCAAAGAAACTTGCAGGCAAGTAGGCACCTGGAAATCCAAGTCAGAGAAAGCTCTGCACAATCTCTTGTCTGGAACGTGCTGTTATGCGGTTCACAATCCCGAACATTAACTCAATAAGACAGAAATCGGCTGGAAGATTTTGAAATGTGCGCCTGGAGACGAGTGCTGACAATTAGCTGAACGAAAAATGTGTCAAATGAAAGCGTGCTGAATGAAATCAAAGGCAAGAGAGAACTATTCACCACTATGAGGAGAAGGAGGGCCAAATTCCTTACGCACACCCTGAAACATAACAGCTTTGTGACTAAGATTATTGAGGGAAAAGTTCTGGAGAAGAAAGAGCAAGCAAGACGATCTGATGCTACTGTAAATCTTAGATATACCATCTACTATGAGATCAAACATGAAGCTGAACACAGGGGATTATGTTTCAATCGACAAGGCATCCCCGTTAGTCATCATCATCATCATCAGCAGCAGAAGCATCACTTACAAACCTGATTTCTGATTGTCCAAGATGCACAGCCATACAATAGCACACTCCATACAAAAGAATTCACAACTCTAAAATCTAAATTTTTACTGATTAAAAGATTTCTCTTATTACAAAACGCCTGTTTGGCAAGTGCCATTCGCCTTTTGATCCCTTCGCTGCACCTGTTGTAATTAGCGATCAGTCTTCCTAAGGGAAACTGGTGACTTGTTCCACTATCATGTCAGTAAGCTTGATGATGGTGTGAATTCGTTCAGGATGTTTACTCACAACTAATATCTTAGTCTTCTCGATATTAATGTTTAGGCGTGAATCTGACAATGCCAATGCCAATACATTCAGCATCTTAGACAACTCTTTCTCGGAGTCTGCCATCTGCAAATCGAATGCATTGGATATTGTGCCAATTTACGTTTATTTCTTTATGGTACCCTTTAGTAACTAATAATAATACGTTTACTTATTGAAATAAAACTACCGAGCTCGATAGCTGCAGTCGCTTAAGTGCGGCCAGTATCCAGTATTCGGGAGATAGTGGGTTCAAATCCCACTGTCGGCAGCCCTGAAGATGGTTTTCCGTGGTTTCCCATTTTCACACCAGGCAAATGCTGGGGCTGTACCTTAATTAAGGCCACGGCCGCTTCCTTCCAACTCCTAGGCCTTTCCTATCCCATCGTCGCCATAAGACCTGTCTGTGTCGGAGCGACGTAAAGCAACTTGTGTGTGTGTGAAATAAAACTGCAATTGCTGCAATCTAGTAATTGATATACATCGCACGGAAGCTGAAACGGGAAAACTAATTAAGGATGAAGATAACTTTTTCCGTTTTCCTCCAATCATGATCAATGAGATTGCTGTTCCGTACCTTAAGAATGTAACTAGTCTTGGAATCTCCATCAATGAGAATCTGACCTGGAATGAACACGTAACAAATGTATGTAGAAAGGTTCATACAGCTCTCTATCCCCTGAAACGTCACAAGAATTCTTTTCCTCAAAAACTTAAATTAAAATTAATCCAAGCACTACTATTCCCAATTTTAGACTAGGGCCTACTGTGATACGGTACTAGTCAATCTAAATGCTGAACAAGCTTTGAGACTTCAGCGAGCACAAAACTCATGCATACGATATGCCTTTCAACTGCGACATGACGCTCATGGTACACCATACTTCAAAACATTGGAATGGCTACGCATAAATGAACGAAGGAATTTTCACCTCATGACACTTGTTTACCAAGTGCTCTCGACGAACACTCCTACTTACCTCTCTTCTAATTTTCGTTTCCTTTCCTCATTCCATGAAATTAGTACCCATTCTGGTTCCCTACTTGAAATTCCACTAAGTCGAACGAATTTCTACAATTATTCCTTTCTAGTTACTGCATCGAGACTCTGAAATACACTCCCAATGGACGTTCGGCACCTTACTTCGTCTCATAAATTCAAATTGGCCTGCAGAAGGTTTTTCCTGGGAAGATAAAACTGAGTTGAGTGAGTCATTGTGTGTATGTTGAGTGAATGAGTTTTCTTCATTTATTATTATTATTATTATTATTATTATTATTATTATTATTATTATTATTATTATTATTATTGTCACACTAATTGCTGTACTAATATGTAGGCCTAACTTAGACTTAGAATTATTTGTCCGTAGTATTATATCTTTTTAGAATTTCTATGTCTTACTTTTATGTTTACATTTTTAAATTGTATTGTTTATAGTGGTTAAGTGTAAGAGAAGGCCGTGAGCCCTAACTTCGCCACAAATGTAAGTCAGGAATAAATAAATAAAGCGGAACCAGTAACTTCACGAGTTCTGGATGGATTAGGTTCATACCTCTCCAGCACTTCCTACTATTTCATATTTATACGATCAATGCTCTTAAAATTAAACACAGGTATTCATTCAAGTGCACGTGGAAGGCGTCTTTTCAATAAATCCAAAGATGTGCCTTCCCCTCAAAGACATCGACGCTTCGCAATGATAATCTTAAGAACCAATTAATGCATTTGCTAAGTAAATGGAATAATATTTGAAACGCTGGAAGTCATTAAAATAAAAATGAATGGAAAAGGTAATTTCGAAAGTTCCAAGGTACTGTTACGTGCTCAAGGGACCGTCAGCCATGTCGCAACCCGTTCGGTATTGCCTGAAATGGGATGACTAAGCCAGCACGAGGAACTTCTCAGCCCACCCGAGGACATGCCACGGCCCTTCCTATATTGTTCCCTTCATCTAGTTTCTCCATGCGATTTCTGGAAGATACGACGGGAAAGTTCCATCTCCAGCCGAACCCTGAATGTTCTAGTGGCCCAACATCGAGGTATAAATACAAGGCCCCTGCGAGTGAGCTGTTGGTGTGGTGTCGGAGAGACCAGTGAGTGCGTGAACTGGAGACGACGGAACGGAAGACTATACTGTGTATACGTGTATTTCTGCGCGAGTCAGCGAGGGAAACCACTGTCGCGAGTGTGAAGGTAAATGGACCTGTATTAATGTTCGCTGTTGTGAGTATCGTCCTGCTCTCGATTACTGTCGAGCTGTTTGCTTGTTCACTGCATGTGACTGAGTGAATTACTAGACTGTCTGTGGAGTCGAACCAACGAACAATCGTCGTGCGTCGAGTGGCCCGTAGCCCTGTATCCAGATCCACCAGTCTACACACAGCTGCTGTATGAGGTGACTGCACTTGGGGAAAGTGAAAGTAAGGTATAAGCGTCCCCAGGTAATCAAACGGGCTGGACCTCCTACTTTGCCGCAAGGAAGAGGGACTTGTGAGAAGTCTTTTAATTAGTAAGTGTGACCATTCATAACTGGTTAGAAATGTGTTTATTTAAACACGTGTGTATGCATTTATTAGGTCATACTAAAATATATTAGAATAATGAAACACATGGAGTTTTAATCGTAACAAATGGTGTCGGAATTGGGAGAGACCGCAAGTGTTATACATCATTGTAATCAGCGTGAATCAGAGGACCAGATACTGCAGGTTTAGACCGCCATCGGGAACATTCCAGATTGTCGGTGTATAGTGAATGCACACTCATAAAAATCTTTTTTGTCATCTTTTGTTAATTACTGCATGCTAGCTGAGACTAGAGATGTAACGGACTCTTCACTTCATCGGCAACTACTGTTATGAAATTCGCCACGCACATAACCTTTTTTTCTACGATTAGTATGGACTTACCCTCATCATGATATAAACTGCATTTTTTTCTCCAACTGGAACTTGCATACTTCTGTGAACTTGCATACTTCATACTTTGCATGAACTCTACTCTATTCATCTTCACCATCTTCGATAAACTAACTTTCTTTTTGCCGGCTGACGTCACGTGACCGCCTGGTTTATTCGCGCATGCTTCACTAATCTCTGGAATATTCCAGATATATTTCTCATTCTACTCCACACTATAAATACCTGGCCTCCTCTGGAAATATTGAGATGGACTTAGGCCTGTGTGGAGGGACCAACATCCTTCGTCAACTTCGTCCTTAATTACATGTGCCCAGAAGTCTTCATTTGCGGGCAGTTCAATTTGCTTCATGATGAGGTATGACAAACTGATTTATTTACTGTAAATATTTTTAATTGCATTGAGACAGACTTTCCCTGCAAAATTAAACTGGGAGCATGGCATTTCCAGGCCGAAATTTCACTTGCCCCTTTTGTATTTAAAACTTTTCATTGACGACCTTCGTAACAACTTTCTTTTGAAGTGTGCGTGTGGTGTATTGGCAACTGTGCGACTTCTACTGTACACACATTTCTATTCGTTCAGTGCTTCGGCATATTGTGAAACTGGTTTAATGGAACTACATTGTGATTATTCGGCTGTAGAACTACGTTACCTAGTGTTAATCTGTGTGATAACGGAAGTGGTGGTGACCTGCATATAGTATTTGCATTTTGCTCAGATAATTTTTCTGCTGGTATACTCGGATTTGCTAACTGAACATCTTCCCTTTCTTGTCGTTCTGGTTTTCTCTTTTTACTGCAGTATTCATCCTTTCCTTGTTTGTCCCTTTCCTTTCCTGCGGCATTTTCTCTTTTTCCTTTCTTTCTCTTGGATATCTTATCTCTTTTTTTATATAATGAATTTGTAATCCGTGTAAGTGGTTGGGAAAATTTTATATTTGTATAGTCCTCCTTTCATGTAAATTGTGAGAGGTTTGATTTATTATTTCAATATATATATATATATATATATATATACTTCTAAATTTTATATTGGTTTCTGATCTATTTTCACTTATCATGTCCCTTATTCCTCCTTACATTTTTCTTTAACTTTCCAGGTTATGTAGCATCCTTTCCTTTGCCCAATATCTTGTTACTCAGCAATGCTTGTTGGAGATTTCTAAGAACACGGCCTCCATTCTTAATTTGATAGTTACTTCATTGCATAAATCTTACTACTTGAGGGAAACTATTCTTAGATTTTCCCTTAGCATTATTATACATAATATATGTATATTACTCCCATGGGCCCCGTTACAGAGACCACACGAAAATGAAGGCACAGTTAAATGCGCTCTTTTCATGATGATGAAGAAGATGGAGGAGAGGATGGAAGAAAATCAAAAGGAGATGGAAAAATAAAAATAAAATGGATTTGAAGATGGAAGAAAATCAAAAGAAGATGGAAGAGATGGAAGAAAATCAAAAGAAGGTGGAGGAGAAGATGGAAGACAATCGAAAAGATACGAAAGACGGGCAAAAGAAGACAGAATAAGGCCACAAAAAGATGACGGAAAAGATGGAAGAAGGCCAGAAAAAAGGTATAAAATGTACAGGAACAGATCGAGCAGGGTCACCACGAAATAATATTCTGCAGGCAGAAATATGTAAAGTGAAAGACGAACTCGAGGACCAGATGAACACGGTTCAGCGGGAAATTGACGAGAAGATGAAAAGTTAGGGACGGTTGACGGTAAAATAGCTACGGTCGATCAAAAATTCAACACTATTTGCCAGGACCTGAGGCGAGAAGACGCACAGCTACGTGATAACGTGCGAGACGGGACCTATGTGGATGGGCCATCGTCTGCAGTACCGAGTTCAATCAAGGTGACGCCACCAACGTTCGACGGGAATTTACCATGGAGTGCGTACCTGCGGCAGTTCGAGGCGGCCTGTTCTGCTAACCACTGGAGTGAAGGGGACAACGCTGCAGGCCTCGTCGTGTCTGTGAGAGGGAAGCCCTCAATGTACTACAGGCATTACCAGAAGGTGCTCAGAATAACTACACCGCGCTAGTAGCCCACATGGATGTCCGTTACGGAGATCTTCACCTACAACAGACGTAACAAACCCAGCTTCGAACCAGAACTCAGAAGAGTGCGGAGACACTCCAGAAATTCGAGAGAGATGTCGCCCGTCTCGTTCGCTTGGCCTATCCCCCAGCACCAGAAAAGTTCCTCGAACAGCTGGGTAGGCAGATCTTCATAGATGGATTACGTGATCCAGATACTCAACAGGCCCTTCGCCTCGCCCGCCATAAGACCCTAGGAGACGCTCTCGGCCACGCGTTGGAGTTCGAGGCCGCGAAGCAGGCATCGAGACTACAAACTAGGGTGCACCGCCTGGAAGTGGACGAAACTCCGCGGTTGCAGGACGGTAAGTCCCTGACCGATTTCCTCGAAATCGTGGGAAGGTTCTATACAGTCAAGCAAAACCCAGCGAACGAGGCAACGGAACAACGTTCTCCGTAGGGAGACGGACAGTGAAACAACGGGTTCTCGTTGCGGACATCGTAGAAGAGATAATCATTGGACTTGACCTTCTGAAGGTTCATAAAATCATCCTGGATATGAGCGCCAACACGCTTCGGTGCGAGGATGAAGAAATAGCCAGGCGACCAGCGCGGGAAGGCACTGCTTTACGCCAGGTTAAGCTTGGATAAGACCTGACCATTCCAGCAAGAACCGAGGTATACGCGGCTGTGGACGTGGATGAAGCTCTTGGAGGTTTGACGGCCACTGTGGAGTCGGAATATCAGAACGGTCAAACAAAGCGATTACTGATCGCCAAAGTCTTGATCAGAACCTTTCATCAGCCTTACATTCCACTGACCAACTTGAATAACTACAATGTCCCCATTGACCAAGGCACAACGCTAGGAGTTTGTTAGCCCGTTGTATGGATTGCTCGCTGCAAAGCCATTGAGTCGAATCGGCCAGACACAGGATCGGGAGCAGGGTGGAACTTGCCAGAGGCCCTGCACAAGGTGTATGAAATAACCACGGACAACCTAGAACGCGGGCAACGAGAGAATCTGGAATACCTACTGCTGCAGTATCAAGACGTCTTCTCCATGGACAGCAACGATTTCGGCCGATTGATTCTCGTACGATGTCGGATTGATGTGAACTCTCGGAAAGCCCTTAGAGATCCCCGGTAGTACTGGCGAAGAAGAAGGATGGCTCTACTCGATTCTGTGTCGACTAAAGAGTAAATGACGTCACGAAGAAAGACAGCTAACCCGGATTGGTGACACTTTGGATACGATATCAGGGTCGAAGTGCTTCTCTACGCTGGATCTGAAGAGTGGCTATTGGCAAGTAGAGATTCATCCTGAAGACCGAGAGAAGATTACATGTTCAGTTGGACATGGTCTCTGGCAGTTCAAGGTAATGCCATTCGTGTTGTACAACGCCCGGCAACGTTTGAGAGGCTGATGAAGACTGTGCTAAGAGCGCTGCCCTGGAAGACGTGCCTGATTTACCTGGATGACGTCATCGTTCTTAGAAGCACCTTCGGCGAGCGCCTGAAGAATTTTGGGGAGATTCTGGGAAAAATTAAGAGCAGCCCAGTTGAAGATGGGCTCGAAAAAATGCCAGCTCTTCAGGAAGGAAGTACAGTACCTCGGCCATATCGTCTCGGGTGAAGGAGTCCTAACGGATTCTGAGAAAACCATGACGGTGAAGGAGTGGCCAGTACCTAAGAACAAATCTCAGCTTCGAAGCTTCCTGGGCCTCTGCACCTACTACCGTCGATTCGTCAGGGGATTTGCCAACATTGCCAAGCCGTCGCATCGTCTTACGGAGAATGGCCCATGGTTCACCTAGACAGAGGAATGCCAAAAAGCTTTTGACTACCTGAAGCACGCACTATATACAGCACCGGTATAGGTATATCCCAGAGCTGGGGTGAAATTTGTGCTCAACACGGATGTCGGCGAATTTGGTATTGGGGCTTCCTGTCTCCGGTCATGGACAACGAAGAGCGGGTAGTTTCATACTTCATTAAGGCCCTCTCCAAACCGGAAAGGAATTACTGCGTAATCCGAAAATAGTTGCTAGCCATTGTGAAGACCATCGAGCATTTCCATAAGTACCTATATGGCCAAGATTTCCTTATCAGAAATGACCATGCATCACTCAGGTGGCTTCTAAATATCAAGAACCCGGAAGGACAGCTCACATGATGGCATGAGATACTGCAACAGTACAATTATGTGATCGAACACCGCAAGGGTCACCTACATTGCAACACCGACGCTCTGTCTCGAAGACCTTATCCTGAAGACTGCAAGTTCTGCTTCAAGAGGGAAGGTGAACACGACATTCCCTACCGAAGGACCACCGCAGAGTTAGAGGGAAGCTGGAGTCGCGAATCGTGGATTAATGCGCAGAGGGATGACGAGGACATCGGACTGCTGGCCGAATGGAAGATCGCCCGCATGCCGAGGCCCGAATGGATAAACATCAGTGACCTCAGCCCCAAAACGAAGTCATGCTGCTCGCAATGGGACTCGCTGGTGACCAGGGATGGATTGCTAAAGCGCGTCTGGGAAAGCAGCGACGGGAAGACTCTCCGAGAGCAGATGGTTGTCCCACGCAGTATGGTAGCGGAAGTCCTGAAAGAAGTTCATGGTGGAGCTTCGGGAGGACACCTCGGAGTGAAGAAAACCTTGGAAAATGTCCGGGAGAGATTCTACTGGGTAGGGTACTGATCGGTTGTGGAAGACGTCTTCACTAGGTGCAACGAGTATGCTGCCAGCGGGGTACCAAGTCGGAGACGTAAAGGCCGAATGAAGACTTACAACGTGGGCGCCTGCCCCCACCCCCCACGAGAGTGTGACAGTTGATGTAGCCGGACCATTCCCTACCAGTGACACAGAATATCATTATATACTCGTCGTCACTGATTATTTGACGAAGTGGCCGGAAGCGTATGGGCTTCCGAACCAGGTGGCAACTACAGTGGCCGAAACACTTGTGAACGAGTTCGTCAGTAGATACTGCGTACCATTGGAGCTACATTCCGATCAGAGACAGAACTTCGAGTCAGCGGTCTTCAAAAATCTGTTCCGTTCTTTTAGGTATCCGGAAGATTAGGACCACACCTCTACATCCCCAATCGAAGGGAATGGTGGAACGACGCAATAGGACCATTGAGAATCAACTGCGAATAGTCGTCAGCGAACATCAGAGAGACTGGGATAGTCATCTTCCCATGTTCCTCTTAGCGTACCGGTCTGCAGTGCACGATGCCAATGGATGCACACCAGTAAGGACGTTGTTTGGGGGAGGATTGCACCTCCCGGTGGATTTAGCGTTCCGTCGGCCTGACGATCATCCTGCCCCTAACGACTAGTACTGCCTCGATATATAAAGGAAACTAGAGGATGTACACGCCACTGTCCGGAAGATATTGAGAAAAGAGAGCGACCGAATGAAGTCACGATACGACCAACAAGCGGACGCTACCGGATATCAGGAAGAAGACCTGGTATGGCTGCATAACCCCATAAGGAAGAGAGGTTTGTCCCCCAAATTCCAGTCGGCGTGGGAAGGCCCTTACCATGTTTTCAAGAGGATAAATGACGTCATCTATCGCATACAACGGAGCCCGAGAAACAAGATGAAGATGGTGCATCTGGACCGATTGGCGCCGTACCGGGGAGCAGCTGAAGAAGGTAACTGATCGGGACGATCAGCTTTCGAATGGGGACGATGTTACGTGCTCACGTGACCGTCACCCTTGTCACAGCCCCTTCGGTATGACCTGAAAGGAGATGACTAAGCCAGCTCGGGGAACTTCCCCAGCCCGCCCAAGGGCATGCCACGGCCCTTCCTCCATTGTACCCTCCATCTAGTTTCTCCATGCTATTTCTGGAAGATTAAACGGGAAAGTTCCATCTCAAGCCGAACCCTGAGTGTTCTAGTGACCCAACATCGAGGTATAAATACAAGGCTCCTGCGAGCAAGCTGTTGTTGTGGTGTCCGAGAGAGCAATGAGTGCGTGGGCTGGAGACGACGGAACGAAATAGTATACTGTGTGTTCGTGTATTTCTGCGCGAGTCAGCGAGGGGAGCAGCTGTCGCGAGTGCGAAGGTAAATGGACCAGTGTTAATGCTCGCTGTTGTGAGTATCGTCCTGCTGTTGAATACTGCTGTTTGGTTGTTCACTGCATGTGTGACTGTGTTAATTACTGGACTGTCTGTGGAGTCCAACCAACGAACAGTAGTCGTGCGTCGAGTGGCCCGTAGCCTTGTGTTCAGATCCAGCCGTCTACACACAGCTGCTGTATAGCTGACTGCACTTGGTGAAGTGAAAGTGAGGCTTAAGCGTCCCCAGGTAGACAAATGGGCTGGACCTCCTTCAGTGCCGTAAGGACGAGGGAATTTTGAAAACACTTTTAATTAGTGTGACCATTCATAACTGGTTAGAATTGTGTGTATTTAAACATGTGAGTGTGTGTATTTATTAGGTCATACTAAAATAAATTAGAGTAATGAAACAGATGGAGTTTTATTCGTAACAGCACCATGTTTAGTCTCACCGAGTGATGGTAGCTACTGTTTCTCTATGTTAAAAATTGGCGTGTAAAGATGGCGTGGAATGACATTAGTAGACGAATAAGTTTAAGTGGTGCCTTTAAAAGTAGGAAAGTTCACAATATGAAGATAACGTTGTAATTCAAGAGGACAAATCAGGGGTTTATAGCAACAGGAATTAGGGATTGGAATAATCAACCAAATGAGATGTTCAATAAATTTCCAAATCATTTGCAATTATTTCAGAAAAGACTAGGTAAACAACAGATAGGGAACTTGCCACCTGTACGACTGCCCTAAATGCAGATCAGTGGTGACTGATTAATTAAAAACAAACAAAAAACACACACAGTGAAGTGTGTGCAAATATATTCTAGGCCCATGCAATAAAAGTCAGTGATTTGCTTAAGACTAGTGTTCTGTAAATTGTAATTGTACTGATTACTTGTTGAAAAAGTAATTTGTAATTGTGACTGTCGTGAGTGAAATATTTCTCAGGTAACAGTAATTCAGCCTGATAACTTTTTTCAAATACTCTTCCCATCACTGCTCAGCAACTACCATACTGTCACAAGCAAAAATGAGACTGATATTTCATGTTTCATTGCCATGCACTAAGGACAACCAAGTCAAGAATAATACAGGAGTGTAAGTGCAATCAGAATCTCGCAATTACCACCTTTGCACAGCTCTTATTCTATACTGCATACAGGCCCCGATTTCAAGTAGTTAGCGCCCTGGGCAAACAATATTTAGCCGCCCGCCCCTCTGCTCGTTCTAAATAAATAATTGTTTACAAATTAAATATTACAGTTTTCAAGATTATGAGTTTTAAAACAGCACATTATGCAAATACAGTTAATTCTCATAATTAAAGTTATCAAGCCAAATAAAGATAAGAGCCAAATAAGAATGAGGCTGTTTTTATTTTTATTTAAAAAGCCGTTGGTTCAGTTTGATAGTTTGTATGTAAGTAAATAATTTTAGAAATAAGACACGTTTTCTTCATAAAATTTAAATATATAGATTAAGTTCAGGTTTTAAAGTTAGAATAGTTTAAAGTGTTTTATATAGTCTAATAAAATAATTGGAATAATTTTTGGAATGTAAAAGTAATTTGAATGTAATGAATTTAAGACGTAATTCACGCAGGCCATAATTACTCGATCCGCCGGCCGCCGCCCCTCAAAAACTGGCGCCCTGGGCAAATACCCAGTCCGCCCATTTGTAAATCGGGGCCTGACTGCATTATGTATTCATAACTCAATCTTTGTCATGTATGTCATGGGTAGGATTATAAGGAAAAAATAGAAAAATGAAAAATAAAATATATACGCCTCTTAAATGTATGACCGAGCTCGATAGCTGCAGTCGCTTAAGTGCGGCCAGTATCCAGTATTCGGGAGATAGTAGGTTCGAACCCCACTATCGGCAGCCCTGAAAATGGTTTTCCGTGGTTTCCCATTTTCACACCAGGCAAATGCTGGGGCTGTACCTTAATTAAGGCCACGGCCGCTTCCTTCCCACTCCTAGCCCTTCCCTGTCCCATCGTCGCCATAAGACCTATCTGTGTCGGTGCGACGTAAAGCAACTAGCAAAAAAAACTTAAATGTATGTATCTAATTCTATACAGGCCTATCTAATTTATGTATCCTGTCTAAACAATAAATTAATCCATCATGGCAATACAGAAAACTTAGCCCCATGGCCATAAATTCCACTTCCATCTCCTTCACTTCTCACATCCTTTACCCACCTCCCTCTTCCAGCACATCTCCCCAACCCGCCCGCATCTCTTGGCCAGTGAAAAGGCGTTACCCTCTGGGTGGCCCGTCCCACCCCCTCAGGGTTGTGAATGAAGACTTCATCATCAGAGATATCAGTGGAAGGTACATTCTGCTCTGGCTTTTATAGTGAGACAGATTAAGAAAATACTGTAATTGTCAAAAAATTGCAACAAGATGGCAACGGTGTGTATGCGCCTGAAATATTCCTCTTTCAACAATGAAAACTCTGGCGAGTAACTTGTGAATACTTTACTTCTTTCCTTTACTTAAACATGCCAGCACTAATTGAATGCTAATTAGCCTATCGTGTCCACCCACAGTAAGTAGCATTCTTAAAGCAAGAAAGCTCAAGGTTGTGCGGTACAGAACAAGCAACCGTCGTGTAGCGTATCGTGACTTAAAAACTAGTAGAATGTATAAGTTCAAGGCCATGTGCATCTCTAAATGTTTAAAAAAGTTTATAAATTCGGAATCGAACTCACATCCTTCCAGATGAACCGAACATGCCTTTGCCGCATTAGCTTGGCAGCCCCTAAATATATAATATTATAAGGAAGTGCATTTACGAGTTCCTTGGTATATGGAGAGTAATTTCCGGAACCGGAATCCCAGAAGTGCTTCCATCAGAGAAGACCATTACTTCGAAATAGTTATCGACTATTTATTAGTATGTCAGCTTATTAGGGCAGTATTTCTCAACCACCGGGTCCTGGCATCTACAGTGGTGAAAATTAGTATAAAGCCAGGTGGTTTTGAGTGGGGGAAAATGTTGATTTACTTATTTAGTATTGCACGCACTTTTTCCCGTACAGTTTAGTTCTTCTTCTTCAACTTTATTTGTTTACCCTCCAGGGTCGATTTTTCCCTCGGACGCAGCGAGGGATCCTACCTCTACCGCCTCAAGGGCAGTGTACTGGAGCTTCACACTCTGGGTAGGGGGATACGACTGGGGATAATAACTAGTAACTCTCCCAGGCGACCTCACCTGTTAATCTGAACAGAAGCCTTGATAGGGAATGGGAAGATTAAAAGGGATAGACAAGGAAGAGGGAAGGAAGCGGCCGTGGCCTGAAGTTAGGTACCATCCCGGTATTTACCTGGGGAAGTGGGAAACCACGGAAAACCACTTCCAGGATGGCTGAGATGGGAACCGAACACACCTGTATTTAATTGACCTCCCGAGGCTGAGTGGATCCCATTCCAGCCCTCGTGGGGTTCCGGGTGTGGCAGCTAATCACACTAACCACTACGCCACAGAGGCGGCCCATATAAATAAAATCAATGCATACAAATAACATTATCATTTTGCCTTTAGCCCCCCTCCCCCGCGCATGGCGCAACAGTCCTAAAGGGCCATGGCCTACCAAGCGACCGCTGCTCAGCCCGAAGGACTGCAGGTTACGGGGTGTCGTATGGTCAGCACGACGGATCCTCCCGGCCATCATTCTTGGCTTTCTAGACCGGGCCTCCGGGTAAGAGGCAGGCACGCTATCCCTACACCACGGGGCCGACATTTTACCTTTAGCATTACTACTTCTATATATATAAAGTAGCTTGTCCTGACTGACTGACTGACTGATTCATCATCGCCGAGCCAAAACTACTGGTCATAAAGAAATGAAATTTTGGGCATAGATTCATATTAAGATGTAGGTGCTCGCTAAGAGAGGATTTTTGGATATTCCGTCGCTAAGGGGGTGAAAAGGGGGATGAAATTTTAAAATGAGTGTGTCTATATCTCAAAACATTAAAAGTTTACAGATGTGAAAATTGGTATTTAGAATATTCTTTAAAAATAAGGAAACACGTATTTTTTTTGTTTTCAGACAATCCCAATAGGAGGGGTGAAAAAGGGTGAAAAAGGGGTTGAATGCCTTTAATCCGGATACGCTACTTATAACTCAGAAACTGAAGATATTACAGACCTCAAAATTGGTACTTTTGATCGCTGTGAAAAATAAAGAAACACATATTTTTGTTTTTGGAAAATCCAATTAATGCGAGGGTGAAAGGTGGGGGGGGGGGGTGAATTTTTAAAATGAGTGCATCTATATCTCAAAAGTTTTAAAGTTTAGAGATGTAAAAATTAGTATTTAGAATCTTCATTAAAAATAAAGGAACACGTATTTTTTTTGTTTTCGGAAAATCCCAATAGGAGGGGTGAAAAGGGGTGAAAATGTGTTGAATGCCTTTAAAGAGAATACATATATCTCAGAAACTGAAGATATTACAGACCTCAAAATTGGTACTTTTGATCGCTTTCAAAAATAAAGAAACACATATTTTTTTGTTTTTGGAAAATCCAATTAATGCGAGGGTGAAAAGGGGGGGTGAATTTTTAAAATGAGTGCATCTATATCTCAAAAGTTTTAAAGTTTAGAGATGTAAAAATTGGTATTTAGAATCTTCATTAAAAATAAAGGAACACGTATTTTTTGTTTTCGGAAAATCCCAATAGGAGGGGTGAAAAGGGGTGAAAAATGGGTTCGGATGCCTTTCAAGAGAATACTTATATCTTAGAAACTGAATATATTACAGACCTGAAAATTGGTATTTGGGATCTACTTTAAAAATAAAGAAACAGGCATTTTTTCGTTTTGGGAAAATCCAAATAATGGGGGGTGAAAAGGGGGATGAAATTTTTAAAATGAGTGTATCTATATCTCAAAACTTTTAAAGTTTATAGATGTAAAATTTGGTATTTAGAAATCTCCTTTAAAAATAAAGAAACACGTACTTTTTTGTATTCGGAAAATCCTAATAGGAAGGGTGAAAAAGGGTGAAAAATAGGTTGAATGCCTTTAATGAGGCTACTTATATTTCAGAACCTGAAGATATTACAGACCTGAAAATTGGTATTTGGGATCTACTTTAAAAATAAAGAAACAGGTATTTTTTCGTTTTTGGAAAATCCAAATAATGGGGGGTGAAAAGGGGGGTGAATTTTTAAATGAGTGTGTCTACATCTTAAAACTTTAAACGTTTACAGATGTAAAAATTGGTGTTGAGAATCTCCCTTAAAAATAAAGGAACACGTATTTCTTTGTTTTCTCTAAATCCCAATAGGAGGGGTGTAAAAGGGTGAATAATGGGTTGAATGCCTTTAATGAGGATACATATATCCAAGAAACTGAAGATATTACAGAACTGAAAATTTTTAAATGGGATCTCCTTTAAAAATATAGAAACACGTATATTTTTGCTTTTGGAAAATTCAGTTAATGGCGGTTAAACAGGAGTGGCAAATTGGGGTGAATTTTTTGAAAGACTATATCTACAGAATATCTGAGAAGCGTAAAATGTTACAGACGTAAATAGTGGGTATTTGGAATCTCCTGTAAGTGTAAAGAAACATAGGTGATTTGTCTTTGGAAACTCCACTTAAGGGGAACTAAAATGGGGTGAAATTTTAAAATGAGAATTTCTACAGTATATCTCAAAAAACTTAACATGTACAGAAGTGAAAAATGGTCATTTTTTACCCTATTAGAAATAAAGAAAAGTGTATTTTTAGTTTTCGGAAATACAACTTGGGTAGTGGAGGGGGAGTGGGGGGGTAAAAGTGACTGAAAATGGTGTTGAATTCTTTTAATTAGGCTACTGATATCTCAAAAATGAAGATCTTACACACGTGAAATTTTATTTTTGGAATCTGCTTTAAAAGTAAACAAACACGTATTCTCAGAAAATCCAATGAAGGGGATTTGGAGTGTTAAGGGACAGAAAAAATTAATTGACTTAATTGTATGAGAATACATACATCTAATAAAAACTAAAGTTGTTACAGACGTGAAAATTCGTATTTTGATCTCCTTTAAAAAAAAAGAAGAGCGCGTTTTGGGTGGAAACAATCTTGGGGGGGGGGCGGGAGTGAAAAGGAGTTGAATTCCTTTCATGAGGACACATAAATCAAAAACTGAAGAGGTTAGAGTGGTGATAATTGGTATTTAGAAGATCCTTTACTATTAAAGGAACAAGTATTTTTTGCTTTAATATCACTTTGTGAGGGAGGGGGGGGGGGGGAGTGTGGAAGGAAGTTAAAAACGTGAATTATTTTTAAGGGGATACTTATATCTCAAAACTGAAGGTAATAAACGTGAACTTTGGTATTTGGAATCTCCTTTAAACATAAAGAAACACGCCTTCTTTTAATTTTTTGGAGGGTGGGGGTAAATAAACTTAACGGCGGTGGGGTGTAAAACGAGGTGAGACCAATTGATATTACTGTTCGTAATGTACTTATAAGGAGCCTCCGTTGCTCAGTCGGCAGCGCGCCGGCCTCTCACAGCTGGGTTCCGTGTTTCAAATCCCGGTCACTCCATGTGACATTCGTGCTGGACAAAATGGAGGCGGGACAGGTTTTTCTTCGGATACTCCGGCTTTCCCTGTCATCATTCATTCCAGCAACACTGTCCAATATTTCATTTCATTAGTCACTCATCGATCATTGCCCCAGAGGGGAGCTTCGGCAGCCGGCACAATTCCTATTGTCGCCGCTAGATGGGGCTTTATTCATCCCATCCCTGATCCTGTCGAATGATAGGAAACAGGCTGTAGACTTGCGATGTACTTATTCTGATCATAAACCGATCATTTTTAATCTTTCCTGGGTTCTTTTTCAACAGCCATATTTTCCTTCGGAGAACGTTCTTAGATTAGAGTAGATTCTCCTGGCATATAAATAAAAATTTAAACACATTTGAAATAAACGATAGGAATGAGATTGGCCGTCAAATTGTTCACCTCTATAATAAGGTCAATAATACACGGAGGTATGTCACTCGTATCGCCAGAAATTCCGCACACTTGCCTACGCGCAACAATGGTGCTGGTCACATTGTTAGCAATGACAATGGCAGCAGATGTATTTTACCGCCAAGTAGCGGTCTTGCATATTGCTGTGGGGTCCAGAACATCAATAATAATAATAATAATAATAATAATAATAATAATAATAATAATAATAATAGTAATAATAATAATATTAATAATAATAATAATATCCTGGACCGTCGTCAAAATGTGCGGACCGTGCTGGAAACGGATCCTGGACGGGTAATGACTACGATTGCAGTCCGGCCGCCGGTTCAGTACCGCCAAGGCACCTAAGAGGACACCACGCCGGATCTCCTCAAGGATTTGATCCACATTAAAAATGCTTATAGGAAAGCATAGCTACGATTTAGGAACCCAACTGACCGGGTGGAATACCTGTACCTAGCCCGGGAAATACGAAATCGATTGCTGGAAAGAAAGATTGAAAAATGGGAGGAACGTTGCCGTAATCTCTCAGTAAACGAGTCAGATCACGAATATCGGCGGGTTGTATATAAAACGATAAGCATTCAATTATAAATTTCAGTATATTACCGTAGCGAAGCACGGGTATCTTGCTAGTAAATAAATAAAAGAAGAACGACGGACGTAGACGTAGGGGTGGAAGTTAGTGTAAAGGCAGGTCCACTGTGTTTTTTATTGTTTTTTCTTTTTTGCTACTTGCTTTACGTCGCATCGACACAGATAGGTCTTATGGCGACGATGGGACAGACAAGGGCTAGGAGTGAGAAGGAAGCGGCGTGGCCTTAATTAAGGTACAGCCCCAGCATTTGCCTGGTGTGAAAATGGGAAAAACCGAGCTCGATAGCTGCAGTCGCTTAAGTGCGGCCAGTATCCAGTATTCGGGAGATAGTAGGTTCGAACCCCACTGTCGGCAGCAATGAAAATGGTTTTCCGTGGTTTCCCATTTTCACACCAGGCAAATGCTGGGGCTGTGCCTTAATTAAGGCCGCGGCCGATTCCTTCTCACTCCTAGCCCCTTCTTGTCCCATCGTCGTCGTAAGACCTATCTGTCTCGGTGCGACTTAAAACAACTAGCAAAAGAAAATGGGAAACCACGCAAAACCATCTTCAGGGATGCCGACAGTGGGATTCGAACCTACTATCTCCCGAATACTGGATACTGGCCGCACTTAAGCGACTGCAGCTATCGAGCTCGGTGGTCCACTGTTTGACTTGCATGAGTGTTAAATGTAGACGGTTATACTGTAGCTTGGATGTGTGTCTATAAACGTTGTACAGTTCACACGTAGGCCCACAGCATTTTTTAAAAAAAAACGTGGAAGGCCTCTGTCAGGTGAAGAACAAGCAAGTATTGAGACTTGAAGTAGGTCTGTCTAATCGCTAAGAAATGAGAGCGTTCAACTTGTGTTACTGAAAATTTTGTCAAATTGGGTGCACAATATAGACATATGGCAAATATGATCGGACAAGAAAATTGTCATTATCGGATTTGATTCGCTGGAAATCAAAAGACAACAGCTTGTATTCCTTTCAAATCGCGACTATAATAATAATTCGTGTGGCTATTGCTAGCCTGGTGCAGCCCTTGTAATGCAGACCCTCCAGCGAGGGTGGGGGTGGCATCTACCGAGTACGGGAACTGCGTGTTTTTGTAGTGGAGGATAGTGTTCTGTGTGAGTTGAGGAGAAGTTAGCGAGAGTACAAACACCCACTACCTGAGCTGGGGAAATAACCACTTAGGTTAAAAATCTCCGACCAGGCCGGGAATCAAACTCGGAGCTCTGTGAATCGAAGGCGACTACGCTGACCATTCAACCAAGGAGCCGGACAAAAGCGTCACTTCCAGACGCGTTATAAAAATCCTGGCCTTCAAGGAACGGCTCCACAAACCACCTTTAAACAATGCTCATAAGGAGACTAGATTGAAGTTTGCTGAACATCATATGCCATAGATCTTAGAATGGAACAAAGTGATATTTAGTGATAAGAAGAAGTTTAGTCCGCCTCTGTGGTGTAGTGGTTAGTGTGATTAGCTGCCACCCCCGGAGGCGCGGGTTCAATTCCCGGCTCTAGCACGAAAGTTGAAAAGTGGTATGAGGGTTGGAACGGGGTCCACTCAACCTCGGGAGGTCAACTGAGATCCTGCCATCCTGGAAGTGGTCTTCCGTGTTTCCAACTTCTCCAGGGAAATGCCGGGATGGTACCTAACTTAAGGCCACGGCCGCTTCCTTCCCTCTTCCTTGTCTATTCCTTCCAATCTTCTTATCCCCCCGCAAGGCCCCTGTTCAGAATAGTAGGTGAGGCCGCCTGGGCGAGGTACTGGTTATCCTCCCCAGTTTCATCCCCCGACCTAGAGTCTGAAGCTCCAGCACACTGCCCTTGACGCGGTAGAGGTGGGATCCCCCGTTGAGTCCGAGGGAAAAACCGACCCTGGAGGGTATCCAGATAAAGAAGAAGAAGAGAAGAAGTTTAATTTTGATGGTCCAGATGGTTCTCAGTATTACTGGCATGATCTCCGTTAAGAAGAACAAGTAGAAATTTTGGCGAAGGCAGCAATCTGTACTAAAGGCATTTCCAAAATAGCATGGCTGCACCCCGAAATGAAATTCAATGGAAAATTTATGGGGTATACTAGCAAGACGGCTTTGCCACAATAGACGGCAGTTTGCAACTGTGGCTGAGCTGAAAACTTCAGTTTGAATGGAGTGAACCTCATTCTCAAAAGAAGAGATCACTGCTCTTATACAATCAGTACCGAAGAGGATTTTCGCAGTTATTCAGAACAAAGGAGGTTCTACTAAATACTAGGTCAATTTTGTTATAAGCTTCTTTTATTTTATTGTAACTGTACCGGGAAGTACACCTCCACGCCGCTAATTCAAAAGGTGCGCCAGTTGAAACTCCTCTGCTGGAGGAAGTCTGAACTTTATTGACGGTATTAATTTTCTACTTTCTCAGAAGATGTCACTACCTGTAAATTTTGGAGTTTTAGAACTGTGTCATTTTTGATGTGTTTTTGTTTTGCTTGAAGTAAGAAGTGTGAACTTTCTCTTCTAGAGGACACTACTGAAGAACTACA
Organism: Anabrus simplex; assembly: GCF_040414725.1. NCBI lineage: Eukaryota > Metazoa > Arthropoda > Insecta > Orthoptera > Tettigoniidae > Anabrus > Anabrus simplex. Next base: position 1,640,971,706 of record NC_090265.1, on the reverse strand, counting down.
ATAGTGCACCCTAGTGCGAAGAAAAAGAACTGTTCTTTGGAGAAAATTTTATTTCAAAAGTTTGTTCTTTGTTAAATTTCTTTCAGTCATTGGTTAAGTTGGCAATATTACCCCTTTCTTTCCCCTTGTTTTAAATCTAGCCAATCCCGAATTTCTGAAATTAATTTTCCACCAATAATGTGTTTCTTCTTCATCTTGTGTAGGGGTTTCTCCGTTTTCTCCAATAAAGTGATTGTGGGCGGGTGTTCTCATTCCCCTAACGCCTAGAACCTTCCGCGAGAGTATATAAACTGCTGATTTTAGGGTCTCTGCGCCACTTCTGTTCCATCTTTCAGTGTGTAAAGTACATAGCAGGGGGCGGGAAGCGCCTCTTTCTTCGGCAGCGGTCAACAATAAGGTAATGGCCAATTAATAACTTCTTTCTTTGCTAGCTCAGCAGTTTAACTCTCGGGGCGGGTCCGAAGCTTTTTCCATTATGTAACCTTCCTTAAAATGTAAAGAAACTTGTATCTATTTCCTCTTTTAAACTGCATATCGGGATAGAGAGTGCTTAACCCTCTCGAGCTCCCAATCATATTGTGTTGAGGTGAACTTATTTTTCTCAACCTATTCTTCATTAACATAATGTAAATTGTTCTTTTCTGAAGTCACCTCTGTAGTATGGGATTAGCCCTTGCATTACCGGCCTAGTGCCAAGTAGGTTTTAAATAAAGTGTATTAGGAGTGCGGAGAGCCTCCTTTCAAGTTGGTATTTTAGAGGCCATATAATTAACCTTTTCTCACTTAATAGGCCTCAGTAGATTGGGTCTTTTACCCCTGTGTTTATGTCCGTTGAGGACAACTTGAAGGTGGAGTTTGGTGTGGCCTGGGAGAGGCTTAAATTTGAGAGCGAGTGGCTCTTTTGAAAACTGAGTCTTGTATGCCTCGAGGAGGCTTTACGGTGTAATTTGGAGCAAGTGCTCCAGGGTTTGATTGGGGTCTTCTGCCCCGTTGTTGAAATGTGTATATCGTAAAGTTGGGCTAGTTGCTCAAGAATTGTGTTTTCAGGGCTCGAAGCCCAAATCCTGTAAATGCTGTAATTGTACTTTGTTGCCTTGCTACTCCGTACCTGCCATTATTGTTATTTCTGAATTTTGGAAAGAAAATATAACCTTGTTAAATTTTACATTTAACTTTAATTCCGTGGTTGGAGACCTATTCACACCCGCACCTTCTTTCACCTCTACCTACCACTAAAACACGGTAACAAGTGGTAGCAGAGCGTGGTTGAATGGGTCTCATTTTAGCCCCTTTTGACGGCTAAATATTGTTCTGTTCCGAACTCTAACCATTTTCTCAGTTGCTGGAATTTTTGAGGTTTTCAAAATTGTTCTGTCACCATGCTCGGCCCTCGCGATGTTCTCCATCTTAACTATTTGCGCAAGGAGGAGTTGTTCTATGAGTTAACTATCAGAAATGTACAATCTGGAGGCACGGTTGCAGTAGACACAAACAAGCTTAGAGAATCCCTAGATTTGTCCATTTCCATCCCAATTTGGGAGAGAAAGAAATTGACGACTCTCTTTCCACGATCACGGAGAATATTACTGGGCTAGCTTCTGTAGTTAGTTTTTTTGATGAAAATGATCCTTCTCCTAATCAAATTAAGCGCGTGCAAGCTAGGCTGTTTCATTTTTCAAATAGAGTTAACGATCTGTTGTCTCTAAAGTTGAATGACGTTCAGAAGAAGGAAGCTAGTACGCTGCTTGAAAATATGTCTGAATTATCTAGCAAGGTCACTCAATTGTTAACTGGGGAAGTTCCTCCCAAAACTGATCAACCCACCACGATGAATGCTGGGAGCGAGGAAGAGCCTCCTAAGGGAGAAGTCAATAGGATAACCGTTGCTGCTCAAACTATCTCTGCCCCATTAGACAACGAGTCTGAACGTCGTAACTCATTGACTAATGTACGTTCGGAATTAACTTCTTTGCCACTTAAACCTTTACCGACTATGTCACCCGGGTTTAGCAGCTTGCCTCATCCTTTGGCAATGTTGCTCAGAGGTATCTCTAAGTTTTCCGTTAATACCACCAGTGAAGTAATTTCATTTTTAAGATTTCTAGTTGAATTTCAGGATCATGCCCTTGTGTTTTCTCTTTCTCCATGTCAAATTTTGCAAATTATCTATCCTTATGCAATTGGTATTCTCTCTGACAAAATAGTAAGAGCCATAGCCGAACAGTCATCTATTGAAGATTTTCATGCACACCTGCTTGCAAATTTTATTCCCGCCCGCGCGAGGTCATCTCTGATTCAGAAGTACTATTATCGTGTACAGCGTTTGGATGAAAACTTGGCTGACTTCATCCAAGATATTAAATTCTATACTAGGGTGTTTGCTCTTCACTTTCCGGAGGACCAGATTGTACAAGCCATTGTGGAAGGTATTTCACCATCCTATAGGTCATATTTGTGTTTCGCGGCGTGCCCGCAAACCTTCTCTGAACTTGAGGCATTGGCCGTCTCAGCGGAAGGAGTGAGATACGCCGATTCCTTGCGTGTCGCGAAAGAACCCCCGCCTTCTTTTAGTAATACTCGGCCTCCACCTCGCCGATCAGTCACACCCCGTAAATGCTATGCTTGCGGGTCGCCCGACCACCTTCGGAACAAGTGCCCATTGCTCAAATCTAGTGTGACAAGGAATGGAGCTGGTTCATCACAAGGCTGTTTTAAATGTGGGACTTTCTCACATATTGCCAAGAATTGTCCCAATTCGAATAGCACCCCCTCCTGCTCAACTTCTGGTGCAACTTCCAACAACAATATAAAGTGACTAGTGCCTTCGGCTGAGTCGATTAATCCATCTTACCGAGACTCAGCCCCGGGTAAACAGATCGAAAAATCAGGGAAATTTCAATCTTCAAATCTATCCCTTGAATGCCCCAAGGAGTGCCTTAGGATTGCGGCAGATACCCCCGCACCGGTTCCTTTTCTTAAGATTGAGTTAAATAATGAACCTGTAACAGCTCTCTTAGATTCAGGCAGTGTTTGTTCGATTATTTCGGCTGAATGGTATTCTAAATTGAAATCTGTTTGTAAACTACCTGACTATGTCTCATCTCCTGTTCAATATGTTTCGGCCAATTCATCTCCATTAGAAATTCTAGGTTCCGTACAGGTCAAAATTCGTATTTTTAAATTTACATGGAAAATCAAATTGTTTGTGGCCAAGCACTTGTCTTGCCCCATTATATTGGGAGCTGACTTCATTTCCTATACTGGTCTTGTGCTCGATCTTCAGAGTAAGTCGTGCACATTCAAGTTTGCGTCCAATTTTAAAATTCCCTTGCTAAAGTGTAATTCTGTATCATGCTCATCTATTTCGCCTACCCAGGATGAGATGTTGTTAGACCTTAGACATCTACCTGAGGAGCAGGCTGATAGTATTCGTAAATTATGTCAGTCATTTCCAGAGGTGTTCTCTGATACTCTTGGTGTTACTGACCTTATTGAATACAAAATTGAGGTCACGGATTCGATTCCTGTCCGTTTTCCACCATATAGGCTATCTCCACCTAAAATGAAGGCATTGAAAGAAATCATCGATCAAATGTTGAAGGATGGTATTATTAGGCCCTCTAAGTCGGCGTATTCTTCGCCTATTTTTCTAGTCCCGAAACCCCAAGGAAGCTACAGGCCTGTCATTGATTATAGGGCTCTCAATCGGAAGGTGGTGTTACAATCTGTGCCCCTTCCTGACCTTCATTCTTGTTTTTCATGGTTTCGTAAGGCCAAGTTCTTTACTATCTTGGACTTGAATCAGGCCTATAATCAAATTCCCCTTGCCGAAGAGTCTAAACACCTTACAGCGTTTGCCACGGACTGGAACTTATATGAATACAACCGCGTGCCTTTCGGGCTCCCCACGGGAGCAGCTGTACTCACTAGGCTACTAGATAGGGTCTTCTCCGACATCAAATTTGAGTACTTATATCACTACTTGGATGATGTCGTCGTATTTTCAGAAACGTTTGAAGAACATCTAGATCATCTGCGAGAAGTTCTCGATCGCCTTCGTAAGGCTGGGTTAACTGTCAAGTTGTCCAAGGTTGCCTTTGCTAAGCCCTCTATGTCATTCCTAGGGCATATTGTGTCACCTGATGGTGTAGCAGTCGATCATTCTAGAACACAGGCCATCCGTGATTTTAAACCTCCCAAGGACATTAAAGGTATCGCCAGGTTCATTGGTATGGTGAATTTCTTCAGGAAGTTTATTCCTAACTTCGCTAATAGAGCGGCGCCCTTGAACCTTCTTCGTAGGAAAGGCATCAAATTCGAGTGGGGACCTTCTCAACAAGCCGCTTTTGATGATCTGAAATTAGCCCTCTGTAATGCCCCTGTCCTTGCTATGCCTGATTTCTCAAAGAAATTCATCGTCCAAACGGACGCGTCGTCGTCAGCAGTAGCTGCAGTCCTTCTTCAAGAGACTGAACTAGGGAGGCGACCCATCGCCTATGCATCTAGGACTCTATCGGCTCAAGAAGCAAAATACTCCATATATGAGCTCGAAGGTTTGGCAGTCTTATTCGCCTTAGAGAAGTTCCGTCTCTATCTGGAACATGTCAAATTCGACCTGGAGACAGATAATCAAGCCTTAAGCTGGGTCTTAGGTAGGCCGCGTCGTACTGGTCGTATAGCCCGTTGGGCTATCCGTATTTCTGCCTTCCAATTCGATGTCAGGCATATCCGAGGTACCGAAAATGTTGTCGCTGATGGACTCAGCCGTATGTTTTCCAACGACATTGAGAACCATGAACCGGTCGATAGTTCATCTCCTCCCGAGTCCATGTTATCTGATGTTAATGCCATCTTAACAGATGCCCCCATGCTTTTTAGGGATATCGAGAAATACCAACGTGAAGATCCGACGCTGGCTCCGATAATGGAAACCCTTCCTTCTGGGGAACATGTCGTCCCTTATGTTCTGAGGAATGGTGTTCTATGTTGCCCCTCGAGGCATGATAAGATGATGAAAGTTGCCGTTCCAGCTGTTCTTGTACCTATGATCTTCAAGTACTATCATGAAACCCCATTAGGGGGGCATCTTGGAATCTTTAAAACTCGTGAAAAGATTCGGGAAAGGTTCATCTGGAAGGGTATGGACGGTGAAATCCGGGAACTAGTAAAAGCTTGTAAACCTTGTTTGCTTAGTAAACCCACGATGTCCACCAAGGTAGGCCTTCTGTCTTCGCATCAAGCGTCGCGCCCCATGGAACGTCTGTATATCGATTATGTAGGACCCTTCCCCCAGTCGAAGGGAAATGCCAACAAATTCATCTTTGTATGTGTAGATGGTTTTACAAGATTTTCCTGGTTATTTCCGACTAAGCTGGCTACCGCTCAGTCCACCATTACTTGCCTAAATTCTATTTTTGCTTCTTTTGGTCCGTGCCAATATGTTGTGTCTGATAATGCTAAGGCGTTCACATCAAACCTTTTTCGTAAATTCTGTTTTGACTTGTCTATCTCTCATGTAACTACTTCTGCTTATTACCCTCAACCATCTCTGGCTGAACGGGTTAACCGTAATCTCATATCCGCGCTTATTGCCTATCATCATGAAGATCATTCCAGGTGGGACACGTCCTTGCATTGGTTAGCTTTTGCTTTGAATTCGGCGGTTCATGAATCACATAAGTTTACTCCAGCCTCTTTGAGGTTCAAGTTTGTTCCCAACACGCCGCTCTCTAACCTCTGGTCTCTGAGTGACATTCTACCCGAGACAATAGATCCGGACAACATCAAAGATCTTTGGAAGAAGGCTAAAACCAATCTTAAAGTCTCTCATGAAAAGGTTAGGGAAAGGTATGATCGTGGACGGAGACCCACCCCTTTGAAGGTAGGTGACCAAGTTATGGTCAAAAACTTTGTTCCCGCGGGCAAGCTTGCCCCCAGATTTCACGGGCCTTGTATCATTCTCGATTTTCTTACGCCGGTTACGTTGTTATTAAGTAATCCAGCCACCGAGAGGATATTTAGGGTTCACCTGTCACAGGTGAAACCAGTGTAAATTTTGTGTCAACTTGCTTCATATAATCGTGAAAGGAATATGAAGGTTATATTTTTTTTTGAGTTTTCACTTTTAAGGCATTCTGCCCCTTCTATAATGTTTTGTTTCATATGTAAGTTTTTGTAAACCTTCCCCGCGCGGTTAAACTGCCATTCTGTCCTTACCACGGCCATTACCACGCTCCCGTCTCCTGCTATACACACTGTGGCTTGCTTCTATTAAATGCCATGGATATCTGCACGCCGCTGGCCCCTCAACCTCTCCACAAAGTCTGTGCCCTCAAAAAGATGATGGTCCAACAATATTCTGCCGCCTAGCTTTAATGTTTCAGTGCCCCCGCAGCCGCGCGGCGCTGTGCCGCGACTGGGCTTGAGGATGGGCCCCCTCGACCCCAGCGAGGACGACATGTGCACGGCGAGCCGGAGCTCTCCTCCCGGCCAAGGCTGATGTGCGGCGCACGACCTGCTACTTGCCCGCAGCCTGTATATCTTCACCGCGGGCGCGGCGTGTTTCAACACCACTGCTCCCCCCATGGTGCGGGCGAGCGGTATCTCAGGGTACTTGAGGGGTCCGAGCGGCCTCTCCTGGACGCAAGCGGCAACGGCCGATCTGGCCATTCAACTTAGTCTACATCAACTTCATGGACATTCCAGTTCGACATTATTACCTTCTCTTGGAATTTTCTGCAACACCTGGTGGACTTAGAAATTTTTTTTTCTCCTCAACTTTAAAAACTAAAGTTTATCTTCTGAATTCAACTTCTACAAGCATAAAGACTTTACTTCACCTGCAACAACAAAAATTTTGAAACTGAATCAAACCATATTAAGAAAATCTTATAAATTTTTCGGCAATTAATCTCCATATCTACATCAAAACTTGGACCTTGTTTTCAAACAAATTTCATGTGTCACCCCTGGAGGAACTTTTGGGGGGGGAGGTTTGTACCGGGCGGTACACCTCCACGCCGCTAATTCAAAAGGTGCGCCAGTTGAAACTCCTCTGCTGGAGGAAGTCTGAACTTTATTGACGGTATTAATTTTCTACTTTCTCAGAAGATGTCACTACCTGTAAATTTTGGAGTTTTAGAACTGTGTCATTTTTGATGTGTTTTTGTTTTGCTTGAAGTAAGAAGTGTGAACTTTCTCTTCTAGAGGACACTACTGAAGAACTACAATAGTGCACCCTAGTGCGAAGAAAAAGAACTGTTCTTTGGAGAAAATTTTATTTCAAAAGTTTGTTCTTTGTTAAATTTCTTTCAGTCATTGGTTAAGTTGGCAATATTACCCCTTTCTTTCCCCTTGTTTTAAATCTAGCCAATCCCGAATTTCTGAAATTAATTTTCCACCAATAATGTGTTTCTTCTTCATCTTGTGTAGGGGTTTCTCCGTTTTCTCCAATAAAGTGATTGTGGGCGGGTGTTCTCATTCCCCTAACGCCTAGAACCTTCCGCGAGAGTATATAAACTGCTGATTTTAGGGTCTCTGCGCCACTTCTGTTCCATCTTTCAGTGTGTAAAGTACATAGCAGGGGGCGGGAAGCGCCTCTTTCTTCGGTAGCGGTCAACAATAAGGTAATGGCCAATTAATAACTTCTTTCTTTGCTAGCTCAGCAGTTTAACTCTCGGGGCGGGTCCGAAGCTTTTTCCATTATGTAACCTTCCTTAAAATGTAAAGAAACTTGTATCTATTTCCTCTTTTAAACTGCATATCGGGATAGAGAGTGCTTAACCCTCTCGAGCTCCCAATCATATTGTGTTGAGGTGAACTTATTTTTCTCAACCTATTCTTCATTAACATAATGTAAATTGTTCTTTTCTGAAGTCACCTCTGTAGTATGGGATTAGCCCTTGCATTACCGGCCTAGTGCCAAGTAGGTTTTAAATAAAGTGTATTAGGAGTGCGGAGAGCCTCCTTTCAAGTTGGTATTTTAGAGGCCATATAATTAACCTTTTCTCACTTAATAGGCCTCAGTAGATTGGGTATTTTACCCCTGTGTTTATGTCCGTTGAGGACAACTTGAAGGTAGAGTTTGGTGTGGCCTGGGAGAGGCTTAAATTTGAGAGCGAGTGGCTCTTTTGAAAACTGAGTCTTGTATGCCTCGAGGAGGCTTTACGGTGTAATTTGGAGCAAGTGCTCCAGGGTTTGATTGGGGTCTTCTGCCCCGTTGTTGAAATTTGTATATCGTAAAGTTGGGCTAGTTGCTCAAGAATTGTGTTTTCAGGGCTCGAAGCCCAAATCCTGTAAATGCTGTAATTGTACTTTGTTGCCTTGCTACTCCGTACCTGCCATTATTGTTATTTCTGAATTTTGGAAAGAAAATATAACCTTGTTAAATTTTACATTTAACTTTAATTCCGTAGTTGGAGACCTATTCACACCCGCACCTTCTTTCACCTCTACCTACCACTAAAACACGGTAACAGTAACGAAAACACATAAGAGCCTGTATATCAATTTCCACATAGGTATAACATAGATATATGTTTTTTTTTTCAAATACGAATGCTAAACGTAAAATGGGAATGTATTTTGTATGCTTTGATTGTAAACCGTACGTGCGTGCAACACTAAATAATTAAATAAATAATAACTAAATAATTAAATTTTCTCCACACAAAACCATTTTATACTAATTTCCACCACAGTATTACACCGGGCCTAGATGTTCTTCTACAATGTTTTCCCTTTTCAAGCATTTTTACGAATAAATATTGTGCATACTGTCTGTCGCCCACGTGGCAGTTTTCCTATCAGTTGTTTACCTAGCCTTTTCTTGAATAACTTGAAAGAACATGGGAATTTATCGAACATTTTCCTTGATAAATTATTACATTCCCTAATTAATTTTCTTATAAATTAATATTTGCTACAATTTGGCCACTTGAATTCCAACGTTATCTTCATATTGTACCCGACAGGAACATGTACCGAGGACTGGTAATTATAGTGACGCGCATTTCTTTGTGCGGCAGCGGGTTCGCGGGAACTCATAGCTTGGGACGCTATGGGTGTGGCCGAGCCAGGGAATCCCGAAGCTGAATACAGAAGAAGTCATCCCCACCACATGTGTTTGCCGAGTGGGAGAGGTACATTTTTAGCATCAAAATTTGGGAGCCATCTTTAAATCAGCATGACCAACTTCGTACTCTATAATGACACAATTATCAAAATTTATAATACGGCACCGCATTATGATTCTAAAGAGCTGGTCATAATTTAGTAATTTATTAAGACTGTGTGACGTCCTTTTTGGTAATAAGCCTCTGCTAAAAGAAGGAATAGATGGTTACGTAACAAGTGAAAGTTACTGGGGCCATGTAGTTTATCTCTTGACACTCACTTGACAAGGGGAATCCCGTGAGCGAAGCGGAAGTTAGAGAAAGATATTTATTGATTACTAGAGATCACACGATCGGATTTACCACGGGTATATATTATTTGCATAATAAGATCACTAGTCACCTGATTGTTGCACTATTATACTTCTGATACGCCGAGAACAGGCTGTATACGAATTTTGAGAGGGGGAAGTCTCCTAGTTATTACGAGGTTGTAGAGGCGTCACCCCAGGCACTTCAGTTTTTCTCCTCGTGAGGGACGGACTTATGTCCAAATCGAACTCCGTGTTTCTGTGTCTGGTGTACTGTTAAAAACAGCAAATTGGTAAAACAACTTAATTCGAGTGAAAAGTGAAGTGAATTCATACGTGAGATACAATTAAGTGCGTGATTAAACTGTGACGAATCTTGAACACATACTTCAACTCGCAACTTCGTTATTATTATTTCAACGATCACCCTAGAGAGCAAAGGGAACGTGTAATAATAGGAGGATTACTACGGTCTAAGATACAGGGTTGAGTAGTGAATAATTTGTGTGGGTCGTGTCGTAATGCCCTGTATTAATTTTCTTTGATTCGGGGACTTTACGATCACAGACCGGGTCGGTTCATACACGGTGACGCAGTCGATCGGAAAGAGTACTAACTGTGTGTGTATCTGTGCCTGGATAACTTAAGATTTCCAGTGCCAAGGACGATGGATATTAACCGCTGCATTCAGCAGCGGTAATCAAAATGGACATGAGCCAGCATTATATCCACAGGATGGGCCACGGTGTTATCCAGGGATAATAAGGCTGATTTAGGGGTACGGATAATTCTTTTATATGCTGTAGCTATCAATTAATAGGGATTTTAGTTTATTTGAATGTAAATGTGCCAATGCATGATCCAGAGTATTTCTTTTGTAACAAGTCTGTGTAACTTTATTTATAAATATGGGTAAATTTATTTGTGGGGAAATGTGTTCTTATTTTTACTTTATTTGGGGTTTCTACGTTTCTTTATAATGGATTTCATTATAATGAGTAGTTTTATTAGCTTTTGGGATAGATGACGTAAGGGGGAGCTGGTATTTAACCGGCGGACCTATCATGCCTGCTGAGTAGTATTAGTGTAGATTACGTTTTGTGAAAGAAGAAATGCAACTGTGAGAATCGCCCAGAGAACCAAACCATGACCTCCAATTAGTTAGCTAGCGACTATTTTCATTTTTATTGTGCTCAAACGTGTTTTGATAACTGTAGGGCTCATTACGTTTGAAATCGTGTGTACTTCTCATTGTGTTTGTTGTGTTGATTAACGCGTGTATTTGTTATAACGTAAATATTAAGCGATGTATTAATGACTATTAATGACTATGTAAATTACGTAGGTACATCAGGTAAAGAGTAGGCCCATTTTAAAGGATCCATGATAATAATAAAAATAATAACAATAATAATAATAATAATAATAATAATAGTAGACCTAAGCTTCTTGAGTGGTGTCATTGACTGGAAGGGTGTGAATGAGAGACTGTCATACTTGATGATGAAAAGTGGCAATAAAACTTATGCACTTGTCAATGCACATGACCCCACAAATGATAAGAACAAAACAGACAAGGCAGGGAGAGAGAACTTCTGGAACACACTGGATAAGGTAGTAACGGAAGCAAACAAGAGAGGTGTCACGATCTTGCTGGGGGATTTCAATGCACAGCTAGGCACTGAAAGGAGATTCAAAGGCCCTGTAGGGGATTACCCTGAACACAAGAGAACAAATAAGAATGGAGAAAGGCTTGCGAACTTGTGCAAAAGACACAAGATGAGAATCATGACCACACACTACAAAGCCAAGGCGAGTAAAAAGACAACCTGGGTAAGTCCGGGCAATAGAATTGGTGAAAGGCAGATAGACCACGTAGCTATCCGAGACAAAAACCATGCAGAGATCATGAACACCAAAGTCAGGAAAAACAGCAGGATGGAGTCTGACCACTATCTTACTGAAATCAAATGTAGATGGATACCAAACAGAACTAGGAGAAACACGAACACAAACTCACACCAGATCGACAGAGAACTGCTGAACAAAAACCAAGATCAGTACATGAAGAACCTGACAGTGGAGAGTAAATGGGAAAACTTAAAGGATAAGGTTAGAGAAGAATCCAAACGATTGGCCACTAATAACAAGACAAGGAAGCATGAGTGGTGCACAGAAGAATGTGAAGAGGCGGTAGAGTACAGGAGGAAGATGTGGGTAAGGTGGCAGACTACCAAGAAGGAAGAGGACCTGTCAACTTTCGAGACAGCGAGAAAGATGGCTGCCAAGACGATCAGGAATGCCAGAAGGAAAAGGTGGAATGAGAGGCTGGAAGAAGCTGATCATGCGTTTAAGAAAAACAAATCACGATCCTTCTTTAAGGAGATGAAGAGCAGGATAAAGGGTTATGAGGCGAGAGAACCTTTTGTGAAAGGACAAGATGGCGAGTTGAAAATGGGAGGAAAAGATGTATGCGAGGAAATGGCAAGATATTTCAAAGATCTACTGAACACAGAAGCACCCACAGGGAGTATTACTCTACAGTATAGCAGAGACATCAACCAAGGACGAGCACCCACCAGAGCAGAAGTTGTAAAGGCAATCAAGGATCTCAAGAACAACAAAGCGGCAGGTAATGATGGTGTATGCGCCGAGGAGATCAAATGGGGTGGTCCTGCAATGGAAGAAAGCATGTACAGAATAATAATGGACATCTGGATAAATAAGAAGATACCTAGCGACTGGAAAGAAGCCATAATTATACCAGTACATAAGAAAGGAGACAAAAGAATACTGGATAACTACAGAGGTATCTCACTGCTAAATATTGGGTACAAGATACTCTCGAGATTATTGCTGAACAGAGTGGAAGTACAGCTTGAATCGACCATAGGAGAATACCAGGGTGGTTTCCGGAAAGGGAGAAACTGCGTAGAACAGATCTTTGGACTCAGGAGAATCATAGAACACAGACACAGGAAAGGAAAAGACACAATAGTTACATTTGTAGACTTCGCAAAAGCGTACGATTCAATAGACAGGAACACACTACTGAACATCCTACACGACAGAGGATTGGATTCTACAACACATGGATTGGTGGGGGAAACACTGAAGGTTACAACTGCTAGAGTAAGATACCGGAGAATGTTGTCAGACAGCTTTGAAATTAAGACAGGAGTCCGACAAGGGGATGGTCTGTCGCCAATATTATTTAACCTAGTTTTGGATGAAGTGGTGAAGCAGTGGAGACAGTTGAATATAACCATAGGAATTGAAGGTGTACAGATTGTATATAAGATCAAAAACAATGTCATAGTGGATTGCCTTGCCTTCGCAGATGATATGGTGTTGTTACATGAGAAGGAAGAAAACGCAAAGTTGGCACTAGCAAATCTAGCAGAGACTGCAGCAAAGGTTGGTCTGAAAATAGCCTACAACAAGACGAAGGTACTGAATACGAAGACCGATTGGAATGTAAAAGGCCAAGTGGTAGAGAGAGTCGACAGCTTCCGGTACCTAGGTGAGAACATCACGGGTAAAGTACAAAGCAACAAAAGTACCACATACAGAGCTCAACTGCTGCTGAAACTACGATATGCAGCCATGACTACATATGAAAAGAAGAACCTCTCGAGGAACGCCAAACTGCGACACTACATGATAACCATCAGGAATGCTGCATTATATGCAACTGAAACGCTGACATTGGGCAAGAGAGCTTGCATACAATTGGATAAGGAGGAAAGAAGAATCTTGAGACATATATGGAGCACCAAAAAGCAAGGTGAAATCTGGGTACACAGATCAAGGCAGGAACTATATGCGAGTATAGAACCAATCTCGAGTGTGATAAGAAAGAGAAGGTTAGGATTTGTTGGACATCTCATGAGGATGGATGACAGTAGGCTGACGAAGAAGATATGGAATGCAACCTGCTTAACTGGAAATAAGTGGATGCAGGAAGTCAGAGAAGATTGGGAGACTATTGGCATAAAGGAAAAATATCCACTGATGACAGTACAGGATAGGTCCAAATACAAAAAGCTCGTGGAAGGTCACAGATGGACAGACACCAGAATCCAGATTCAGATCACGGAAGCCGAGAGAAAGAGGAGGAGTGAGAGAATGAAGAGGTATTGGGAAGAAAGAAGACGTACCGAACAAGCCACTTGTGATCCTCAGGGGTCGTGACGAACCTAATAATAATAATAGTAATAATAATAAGAATACTAGAAGCCGTTGTTTTGATATTCAGATGTCTGTGTTTGCTTGATTACTATCGAACCAGCTGTGTGTAAGATTGTGTGCATAGATAAGGAGTATGTTTGCTGACACTTGCGTCAGACGACGAAGTTAGGGATGATTCGATGTGAGGACTCACGGTATGAGATACTGATATCAGATCGTATTTGTACACATGCGGATACTTATGAATTGAGAGATGAATTAGTAGTGAGGAAGATTATATTATGGTGCGATGTGATGTGTTAATTTAAAAGGGGCGATATTGCTCTCGTCTGACAGCAACAGTCAATCCCTTTTGTCACGCCGCTCGAGCTGTGAGGGTGGTGGATGAGGGAGCTCGCAGTTACGAGCCAGCCTCCTAGTATGTTTGTGTGTCTTGGAACAAGCACCGTGAGTTTGTAAATATTACATATCCTTGCGGGGATATACTTTTGTCTAACCTCCTCAGCTGATTAGATAGACGTCGGAAATATCTGACCTTCTTTTGTTCACTATTTTCTTGCATATAAAATGATTATTAGGGCTTTCAGGATCCCTAGGGACATCCTGGACGCCGGTTCGGTTCTGGGCTTGTGTATGGCAATCTCACAATGTTGGGACAGATAACTGGTGTCTCAGATGTACTGTGTAAATAAATTTTGTATTTCTCATGTATGGTTATTGTGTATAGCATCGTTTGTCATTCAGCGTCGACAATGGTTTTGACTATTGGTGCGGCGAATTTGTGTATACGTGTGGGGTTCGATCCGAACCCGAGACCTCGCTACCCAATTTTACTGGCCGCACAAAATCATAATACTCAAATGTAAACAAACTGAGTGACACCTAACCTAACACAAATTGATTTCCCAATGGAATAACTTTACATAATATAATACAAACAAGTTGGGAATAGTTTCAGTGATTTATGCTAAATATTCCGTACACGTGAAGTCATGATATAGGTAAATCATGATAGTACTCAGTCTTATCCCACAAACATACATAAAAATCAGCACCAAGCATAAAAATACCCGGGGTTTAAGCCGGTGTCAACATAGCAAGTACGCTACGACAGTGGGATTCGAACCCACTATCTCCCGGATGCAAGCTCATAGCCGTGCGTCCCTAACAGCACGGCCAATTCACCCGGTAGGTATGGCTCTCAAGCCTGTCTAGGCCACCTGCAAATTTATCAACACCGCCTCGCAAAGCCCATTTGAATTCTCCCGCGAAGCGATCTGTTTGGTTAACTTGAGCAGCTGATAAAATGGCAACGGCACGAGATACACAATTATTTGTTTTCCAATTATTTTTTTGCTAGTGGCTTTACGTTGCGTCGACACAGATAGGTCTTATGGCGACGATGGGATAGGAAAGGCCTAGGAGTTGGAAGGAAGCGGCCGTGGCCTTAATTAAGGTATAATACGCGAACCTTTTCTTGAGCCCGATTTTTACGGGGTGGGGAGTAAGGAGGAAGCACTGCCGGTTCCGGTTATACTGCCAACTGGATGGAAATGAAATCTGAATTGAATCGATAATATGATCGATCGATATAAATTTTCTAAACATTTATTATCTTATGCCAACAACTGTGTCACACATACATTATTTAACATTATATAACATTTCTCGATGCGAATCTTGTTCCTAGCTTGAATTATATAGTTTGGCTTTCCTGTGTAAACAACAACAGTAGTAGTTCATAAAGTGTACGCCAGATGTCGCACAGCGATACATAATCGATTCATAGTTTGTGTTTCAAAGGTTACCAATATGGATGTCGAAGATAACCGAGGTCTGCCGATTCAACACTAGGGAGATCAGGGCCCAGCATTTGCCTGGTGTGAAAATGGGAAACCACGGAAACCATCTTCAGGGCTGCCGACAGTGGGGTCCGAATCCACTATCTCCCGGTTACTGGATACTGGCCGCATTTAAGCGACTGCAGCTATCGAGCTCGGTCAATTATTTATCAGCACGGCCAACCCTCTAACGCACATATACCCGGTTCACGTTGTTACCGACCACCCTGTATCTGTGTCTTCCAACACGCTCTTGTAAACAATATTTACGACCTTCTCATGGGGTACAGAAATATACAGCCTATGCCCCTCGACACTCGAGAGTACTGTACGCCACGTAAAGCTGGTCGTAACTGAAGCACTGGTTCTGTAGGTAACGAAGCAAAATGAAACGTGAATTATAAACCCAATAAATACGAATCCTAAATCTACACAATATTAAAAAGATATAATTATAATGTGATGTCGATGATAATGAAAATGGCTGAATAAGTAAACTACAGTCCACAACAGTTCTCAGATATAGATAAGCACGCTTACAACTCGCAACAATACAAATGTAGCCTCCAAACGGTTTTCGCAGAATGGGGCGCTCATTCTTTAGCTGGCCTGTTAACAAACAAACAAACAAACAACGACTTTACACGGATGATGACAAAATGAGTAGTCTATTCGTTAGCGAAAGGGACCACAGACAAAAGCACAAGAAAGCTAAATTTTC
Source organism: Anabrus simplex (assembly GCF_040414725.1). Taxonomy (NCBI): domain Eukaryota; kingdom Metazoa; phylum Arthropoda; class Insecta; order Orthoptera; family Tettigoniidae; genus Anabrus; species Anabrus simplex. The sequence goes on along the minus strand of NC_090265.1, from coordinate 1,640,955,529 downwards.
TCGAAAATCGTTAGATTTACGAAGAAAATGCATTTATGACGTTTCTTGTAGGAAATGTAATTTTAAGGCCACATGATGCACTTCATTTTTAGATTGGGCCAAACGTTTGCCGTTTAATTGACGTACAGTGGCCACACAAAGTATTCGTACACGTATGGAATGTGATGGAACATCATTGCGAGTAGTATAATGGGAGAGTTCTGCGGCACCTCCGCCGCCGCACGCCTCCGCCCGCCTCCTCCTCCGCCGCCGCCTCCGCCTCCGCCGCCGCCCGCGGGAAATTTGAATTTTGGCGGGAAATTTGAATTTTGGCGCGAGATTTGAATTTGTAAACAAAGCCACGTGCATTTTGACAGCTGTCATCGACAACAACGCAACGCTAACCTCACTGCTGCCATCTTGACGGGCCTAAACCTCACTAGTGCCAACTTAACCTAACTAGCATGAGGTAAACAAAGCCACGTGTTTTTTGACAGCCACGTGCTTTTTGACAGACAACAACGCATCGCTAACCTCAGTACTGCCATCTTGACGGGCCTAACCTTAGTGGTACCAACTTAACCTCACTAGCATGAGGTAAACAAAGCCACGTGCTTTTTGACAGCCACGTGCTTTTCGACAGATTTGTAAACAAAGCCACGTGCTTTTTGACAGACAACAACGCATCGCTAACCTCAGTACTGCCATCTTGACGGGCCTAAACCGCAGTAGTACCAACTTAACCTAACTAGCGCGAGATAAACAAAGCCACGTGCTTTTTGACAGCCACGTGCTTTTTTGACAGCTGTCATCCGCCATCTTTAAACTACAGAGCACCGTGCTGCCCTCTTTCGTCACCTGTCATCGGCAGTGCTGCCATCTTGACGGGCCTAAACCTTAGTGCTACCAACTTAACCTCACTAGCTCGAGATAAACAAATCCACGTGCTTTTTGACAGCCACGTGCTTTTTTGATAGCTGTCATCCGCCATCTTTGAGCACAGTGCTGCCCTCTTTAGCTACTTACCTTTGAAATGTGGTGGCGGATAATTTGAAAAATGCTTTTCGACAAGCAGCCATCTTTAATCCAGAGAGAACAGTGCTGCCCTCTATGTGGTGGCGGCAAATTCCACGTGCTCTTGTTTGAAAACAAACTCACGTGCTTTTTTGACAGCTGTCATCTGCCATCTTTGAGCACAGTGCTGCCCTCTATGTGGTAGCGGTAAATTCCACGTGCTCTTGTTTGGTAAACATAGCCACGTGCTTTTTTGACAGCTGTCATCCGCCATCTTTGAGCACCGTGCTGCGGGCAATTTCATCACCTATCACCCGCCATCTTTAATCTACAGAACACCGTGCTGCCCTCTTTATGGCTACTACCTTAAGCATGTAGTAGCGGGCAATTTGAAAAGTTCTGTTAGCTATCATCCACCATCTTTAATCAAGAGAGCACCGTGCTGCCATCTTTAGTTGAAATGTGGTGGCGGCAAATTCCACGTGCACTTGTTTGGAAACAAAGCCATGTGCTTTTTTGACAGCTGTCATCCGCCATCTTTAATCAACAGAGCACCGTGGTGCTATCATGCGGGTAATTTCGTCATCTTTAAACCGCAGAACACCGTGCTGCCCTCTTTATGGCTACTACCTTAAGCACGTAGTAGCGGGCAATTTGAAAAGTTCTGTTAGCTATCATCCGCCATCTTTGAGCACCATGCTACCCTCTTTAGCTAGATACCTTTGAAATGTGGTGGTGAAAAATTCCACGTGCTCTTATTTGGAAACAAACTCACGCGCTTTTTCGATAGCTACCATCCGCCATCTTTAATCAACAGAGCATAGTGCTGCCCTCTTTAGTTTGAAATGTGGTGGCGGCAAATTCCACGTGCTCTTGTTTGGAAACAAAGCCATGTGCTTTTTTGACAGCTGTCATCCGCCATCTTTAATCCAGAGAGCACCGTGCTGCCCTCTTTATCGTAGTAGATGTAAATTCGTCACCTGTCATCCGCAGTGCTGCCATCTTTAGCTAGATACCTTTGAAATGTGGTGGTGGATAATTTAAAAAGAAAAATTCTACAGGAGCCCTCTCTCGACGCTAATTGCATAAGATGGCGGCTATACATGACTCCTTAAGGGTGCTTACGCAAGATGGCTGCTATACACAGGTTCTTATGAGACTCCCTTGGGATGCTTGCGCAAGATGGCAGTTATACATGGCTCCTTATGAGATGCCCTAGGGATGCTTGCGCAAGATAGCGGCTGCTCTTATGGGACGGCTTAAGGGTCCTTGCACAAGATGGCTTGAGACGCCCTAAGGATGCTTGCGTAAGATGGCGGGCACAAGATGGCGGCTATACACAACTCCTTATGAGACGCTTTAAGGGTGCTTGCGCAAGATGGTTGCTACTCTTAGCTTAGAGGCTAACGTGTCGTGCTAGTTCGATTCATTAAATTTAGGGCTTAAATGCAAAATGTTAAATATCTCGAAAACGGTGCATCGTAGAGCAAAACGGATAAAATTTTTCTGCCCAATACCTCGGTTCGCAGTACGAGGAACATGATAGCATAAGTCTAATGATGAGATCGACGGTTCGGTTCCTACTTAGGCCCTTTGGCATTTGCTCTGTTTTAGCTTGTATTGAAGCGAGTCTTCGTAACATGATCAGGTCTAGCTATGGTAGAGAGTATAACGTACCGTGCTGGCTCGATTCATTAAATTTGGAGGCTTAAATGCAAAATGTTAAATATATCGGAAACGATGCATCGTAGAGCAAAACGGACAAAATTTTTCCGCCTGATACCTAGGTTTTCAGTATCAGGAACAAGAAAAAACATAGTCTAATGATGAGATCAACGGTTCGATTCCTACTTAAGCCCTTTGGCATTGGCAGCTATCTATTTCTACAAGATGGAGGCTGCTCTTATGAGAAACAAGATGCCTTGAGACGTCCTAGGGATGCTTACGCAAGATGGCAGACACAAAATGGTGACTATACATAGCTCCTTATGAGACGGCCTAGGGGTGCTCGCACAAGATGGCGGCTACTCTTATGAAGAAAGCTAGCTTAGAGGCTACTGCGCAAGATAACAGCTGCTGTTATGCATGTGGTGGAGGGCAATTTGAAATTCTATGTGCTTAATCAACAGAGCACCCTGCTGCCCTCTTTAGCTGAAATGTGGTGGTGGATAATTTGAAAAATTCTTTTGACAGCTATCATCTTTAAACAAAGGCGACTATACATAGGCCGTTAAGGCCTTATCATTCTCCTCCTCCTCCTCCTCCTCCTCCTCCTCCTCCTTCTCTACCTCCTCCTCCGCCTCTTATGTCAAGGCATAGCTTTATATCGAACAAGTTTAAACCTGCATCGCGAAGGCAAGCGTGTGCAGCGATAACATTATTGTGCATGTTTAGACTTTCGAAACATAAGAAGAGTAGAATCAAACGCTGTACTCGATACGACATGTGATCAGAACATTGATTGATGCGTTCAGAAAACAAAATAAGTGATCAAGACTAGAATCGAACAATGTACTCAATACATCATGTGTTTAGAATATGTCGGGGGATACGCTTGTTCTAAGAAGATCAGATTGAAACATAACAAGACTAGAATAGAACACTGTAATCGATGTTGTTAACTTCAGCATGTGATCAGAACATTGATTGATGTGTTCAGAACACAAAATAAGTGATCATGACTAGAATCGAACACTGTACTCGATACAACATGTGATCAGAACATTGATCGATGTGTTCAGAACACGAAATAAGTGATCAAGACTAGAATCGAACACTGTACTCAATACAACATGTGTTTAGAACATGTTAGGGGGTACCCTTGTTCTAAGAAGATCAGAATGAAACATAACAAGACTAGAATCGAACACTGTAATCGATGTTGTTAACCTCAACATATGATCAGAACATTGTTTGATGTGTTCAGAGCAAAAGTACAATTTTGATGATTTGCGCAGCTAACTCGCTCGGTAAACGATATAGCCAAAGTATATCTTCAAATTATTTACCTTCCATCATTCGTCTTGTGTGTAAAAATCAGTCGAACAAGTTATCGCATAAACATGGCTGAAAAAAAAATCGTGATAGGGTATGGAACCCAGGGGTTACATCTTATCAGAAGGGCAAAAAGGATGAAAGGACTCTTCCTCCTCCTTACCGCACATTCCTTGGCTAAAGGGCTAATGGGCTAAAGGGCTAATGGGCTAATGGGCTAAAGGGCTAAAGGGCTAAAGGTGCAACAACCTCATCGATCGCTATCAGCAAGAACGCTTGTACGTTGTTAAGTGTAGAAAATTAATCTTTATTGGTAAATGGTTTTATGTTCAGAACAAGGAATGGAACCTAGGGTTTACGTCTTACCTAATAAAATCCCCGAGGTGCGATGAGTTACGTTTTTCGAACTAGTGTTCGGAACACTGAACTTTTCAAGATGGCAAGAGTGAGGTTAGCAATGTTCTGTTGTTGGATTTTAAATTCCGCGCTACAACATGCATAAGGTGGCAGCCCTTGAGGTTTACTCCCGTAAAGATGGCAAGAGTGAGGTTAGCAATGTTCCGTTGTTGGATTTTTAAAATTCTCCGCTATAACATGCAAAAGGTGGCAGCCTTGAGGTTTACCGCCGTAAAGATGGCAGCAGTGAGGTTAGCCACGCTCTATTGTCCTTCAAAGTGAGGTTAGGGTTCGTCAAGAAGACACCTGTCAAAAAAGCACGTGGCTATGTTTACCAAACAAGAGCACGTGGTCGTGACGTCACGGTCACGTAATCAATCCTTAGCTCGACGTCGCTAAGAGCAGCATTAGGATTAGCTATTCTTAAAAGTCTTGGGAACAGAGCAGCAGTATGAATTGCTATGTTTCAAAGCGTGTACGCATCACCTATCGATTTTACATACATCGACCATCGAACTAATCTTCATCCGCTAGATCGTGCTGCTATCTTAGCATGACTTTAAAGTACAATGAATAGCCATGTTTCAAAGCGTGTACACATTACCTATCGATTTTGCACGCATCGACTCTCGTACTAAACTTCTTCCGCTAGATTGTGCTGCTATCTTAGCATGACTAAGATGCATGAACTGAAAGTACGAAGAATAACCATGTTTTAAAGCGTGTACACATTACCTATCGACTTTGCATGTATCGACTCTCGTACTAAACTTCTGCAGGTAGATTGTGCTGCTATCTTAGCATAACTTATACGCATGAACTTAAAGTACAGAGAATAGCTATGTCTCAAAGCGTGTACACATTACTTATTGATTTTGCATGCAACAAATATCGTACTAAACTTCTTCCTCTAGATTGTACTGCTATCTTAGCATAACTTATACACATGAACTTAAAAGTAGAAAGAATAGCCATGTTTCAAAGCGTGTACACATTACTTATTGATTTTGCATGCATCAAATATCGTACTAAACTCCTTCCGCTAGATTGTGCTGCTATCTTAACACAACCTATACGCATGACCTTAAAGTAAAAAGGTGTGTACACATCACCTATCGAATTTGCATGCATCGAATCTCGTACTGAACTTCGTCCGCTAGATTGTGCTGGTATCTTAGCATAACTTATACACATGAACTTAAAAGTACAAAGAATAGCCATGTTTCAAAGCGTGTACACATCAACTATCGAATTTGCATGTATTGACTCTCATACTAAACTCCTTCCGCTAGATCGTGCTGCTATCTTAGCATAACCAATACGCATGACCTTAAAGTAAAAAGAATAGCCATGTTTCAAAGTGTGTACACATTACCTATCGACTTTGCATGCAACAAATATTGTACTAAACTTCTTCCGCTAGGTTGTGCTGCTATCTTAGCATAACCCGTACACATGAACTTAAAGTACAAAGAATAGCCATGTTTCAAAGCGTGTACACATTACTTATTGATTTTGCATGCATCAAATCTCGTACTAAATTTATTCCGCTAGATTGTGCTGCTATCTTAGCATAACCTATACCAATGAACTTAAAGTACAATGATTAGTCATGTTTCAAAGCGTGTACACATCAACTATCGAATTTGCATGTATTGACTCTCGTACTAAACTCCTTCCGCTAGATCGTGCTGCTATCTTAGCATAACCAATACGCATGACCTTAAAGTAAAAAGAATAGCCATGTTTCAAAGTGTGTACACATTACCTATCGATTTTACAAGCATCGACTCTCGTACTAAACTTCTTCCGCTAGATTGTGCTGGTATCTTAGCATAACCTATACGCATGGCCTTAAGGTACAAAGAATAGCCATGTTTCAAAGCGTGTACACATTACCTATCGATTTTGCATGCATTGACTCTCGTACTAAACTTCTTCCGCTAGATTGTGCTGGCATCTTAGCATAACTTATACACATGAACTTAAAAGTACAAAGAATAGCCATGTTTCAAAGCATGTACACATTACCTATGGATTTTGCATGCATTGACTCTCGTACTAATCTCCTCCCGCTAGATTGTGCTGCTATCCTAGCATAACCTATACGCATGACCTTAAAGTAAAAAGAATAGCCATGTTTCAAAGTGTGTACACATCACCTATCGATTTGCATGCAACAAATATCGTACTAAACTTCTTCCGCTAGATTGTGCTGCTATCTTAGCATAACTAAGATGCATGAACTGAAAGTACGAAGAATAACCATGTTTTAAAGCGTGTACTCATTACTTATCGATTTTACATACATCGACTCTCGTACTAAACTTCTTGCGCTAGATTGTGCCGCTATCTTAGCATAACCTGTACGCATGAACTTAAAGTACAAAGAATAGCCTTGTTTCGAAGCGTTTACACATTACCTAATGATTTTGCACGAAACGACTATCATACTAAACTTTTCCCACTAGATTGTGCTAAAATCATGTAAGTGTGCTGCTATCTTAGCATAACCTATCGATTTTACATGCATCTACTATCGTACTAGACTTCTTCCGCTAGAGCATGTAGCAATCGCTTTTGTGTATCCCTAACCTATGTGCACGAACTTAAAGTATAAAGATGAGCTATGTTCTAAAGCGTGTACACATCACCTATCGATAATGTATGTATCGAATATCGTACTAAACTTCTCCTGCTAGAGCGTACGAGTATCGCTTGTGCGTGCACGAACTTAAAGCATAAAGAATAGCAATGTATAAAAATCTTGTAAACAAAGCAGCAGCATTACGTATAGTCAAGATTAAATGCGTGCACACATCATGTATCCATGACGCACACAGTACTAAACTTATTCCATTAGAATGTACAAAGTTCGCATGTGTTTGTGCTGCTATCTTAGCATAGCCTATGTGAATGAACTTAAAGCATAAAGAATAGTGATGTATAAAAATCTTGTGAACATAGCAGAGTGTTAACTACGTAGGTGTAGACATTGAACTTTGCATGCTGAGGCAGCATACTACGTGACCGTGACGTCACGACTACGTGCTCTTGTTTGGTAAACATAGCCACGTGCTTTTTTGACAGCTGTCTTCTTGACGAACCCTAACCTCACTTTGAAGGACAATAGAGCGTGGCTAACCTCACTGCTGCCATCTTTACGGCGGTAAACCTCAAGGCTGCCACCTTTTGCATGTTATAGCGGGGAATTTTAAAAATCCAACAACGGAACATTGCTAACCTCACTCTTGCCATCTTTACGGGAGTAAACCTCAAGGGCTGCCACCTTATGCATGTTGTAGCGCGGAATTTAAAATCCAACAACAGAACATTGCTAACCTCACTCTTGCCATCTTGAAAAGTTCAGTGTTCCGAACACTAGTTCGAAAAACGTAACTCATCGCACCTCGGGGATTTTATTAGGTAAGACGTAACCCCTAGGTTCCATTCCTTGTTCTGAACATAAAACCATTTACCAATAAAGATTAATTTTCTACACTTAACAACGTACAAGCGTTCTTGCTGATAGCGATCGATGAGGTTGTTGCACCTTTAGCCCTTTAGCCCTTTAGCCCATTAGCCCATTAGCCCTTTAGCCCATTAGCCCTTTAGCCAAGGAATGTGCGGTAAGGAGGAGGAAGAGTCCTTTCATCCTTTTTGCCCTTCTGATAAGATGTAACCCCTGGGTTCCATACCCTATCACGATTTTTTTTTCAGCCTTGTTTATGCGATAACTTGTTAGACTGATTTTTACACACAAGACGAATGATGGAAGGTAAATAATTTGAAGATATACTTTGGCTATATCGTTTACCGAGCGAGTTAGCTGCGCAAATCATCAAAATTGTACTTTTGCTCTGAACACATCAAACAATGTTCTGATCATATGTTGAGGTTAACAACATCGATTACAGTGTTCGATTCTAGTCTTGTTATGTTTCATTCTGATCTTCTTAGAACAAGGGTACCCCCTAACATGTTCTAAACACATGTTGTATTGAGTACAGTGTTCGATTCTAGTCTTGATCACTTATTTCGTGTTCTGAACACATCGATCAATGTTCTGATCACATGTTGTATCGAGTACAGTGTTCGATTCTAGTCATGATCACTTATTTTGTGTTCTGAACACATCAATCAATGTTCTGATCACATGTTGAAGTTAACAACATCGATTACAGTGTTCTATTCTAGTCTTGTTATGTTTCAATCTGATCTTCTTAGAACAAGCGTATCCCCTGACATATTCTAAACACATGATGTATTGAGTACATTGTTCGATTCTAGTCTTGATCACTTATTTTGTTTTCTGAACGCATCAATCAATGTTCTGATCACATGTCGTATCGAGTACAGCGTTTGATTCTACTCTTCTTATGTTTCGAAAGTCTAAACATGCGCAATAATGTTATCGCTGCACACGCTTGCCTTCGCGATGCAGGTTTAAACTTGTTCGATATAAAGCTATGCCTTGACATAAGAGGCGGAGGAGGAGGTAGAGAAGGAGGAGGAGGAGGAGGAGGAGGAGAATGATAAGGCCTTAACAGCCTATGTATAGTCGCCTTTGTTTAAAGATGATAGCTGTCAAAAGAATTTTTCAAATTATCCACCACCACATTTCAGCTAAAGAGGGCAGCAGGGTGCTCTGTTGATTAAGCACATAGAATTTCAAATTGCCCTCCACCACATGCATAACAGCAGCTGTTATCTTGCGCAGTAGCCTCTAAGCTAGCTTTCTTCATAAGAGTAGCCGCCATCTTGTGCGAGCACCCCTAGGCCGTCTCATAAGGAGCTATGTATAGTCACCATTTTGTGTCTGCCATCTTGCGTAAGCATCCCTAGGACGTCTCAAGGCATCTTGTTTCTCATAAGAGCAGCCTCCATCTTGTAGAAATAGATAGCTGCCAATGCCAAAGGGCTTAAGTAGGAATCGAACCGTTGATCTCATCATTAGACTATGTTTTTTCTTGTTCCTGATACTGAAAACCTAGGTATCAGGCGGAAAAATTTTGTCCGTTTTGCTCTACGATGCATCGTTTCCGATATATTTAACATTTTGCATTTAAGCCTCCAAATTTAATGAATCGAGCCAGCACGGTACGTTATACTCTCTACCATAGCTAGACCTGATCATGTTACGAAGACTCGCTTCAATACAAGCTAAAACAGAGCAAATGCCAAAGGGCCTAAGTAGGAACCGAACCGTCGATCTCATCATTAGACTTATGCTATCATGTTCCTCGTACTGCGAACCGAGGTATTGGGCAGAAAAATTTTATCCGTTTTGCTCTACGATGCACCGTTTTCGAGATATTTAACATTTTGCATTTAAGCCCTAAATTTAATGAATCGAACTAGCACGACACGTTAGCCTCTAAGCTAAGAGTAGCAACCATCTTGCGCAAGCACCCTTAAAGCGTCTCATAAGGAGTTGTGTATAGCCGCCATCTTGTGCCCGCCATCTTACGCAAGCATCCTTAGGGCGTCTCAAGCCATCTTGTGCAAGGACCCTTAAGCCGTCCCATAAGAGCAGCCGCTATCTTGCGCAAGCATCCCTAGGGCATCTCATAAGGAGCCATGTATAACTGCCATCTTGCGCAAGCATCCCAAGGGCGTCTCATAAGAACCTGTGTATAGCAGCCATCTTGCGTAAGCACCCTTAAGGAGTCATGTATAGCCGCCATCTTATGCAATTAGCGTCGAGAGAGGGCTCCTGTAGAATTTTTCTTTTTAAATTATCCACCACCACATTTCAAAGGTATCTAGCTAAAGATGGCTGCACTGCGGATGACAGGTGACGAATTTACATCTACTACGATAAAGAGGGCAGCACGGTGCTCTCTGGATTAAAGATGGCGGATGACAGCTGTCAAAAAAGCACATGGCTTTGTTTCCAAACAAGAGCACGTGGAATTTGCCGCCACCACATTTCAAACTAAAGAGGGCAGCACTATGCTCTGTTGATTAAAGATGGCGGATGGTAGCTATCGAAAAAGCACGTGAGTTTGTTTCCAAACAAGAGCACGTGGAATTTTTCACCACCACATTTCAGAGGTATCTAGCTAAAGAGGGTAGCATGGTGCTCAAAGATGGCGGATGATAGCTAACAGAACTTTTCAAATTGCCCACTACTACGTGCTTAAGGTAGTAGCCATAAAGAGGGCAGCACGGTGTTCTGCGGATTAAAGATGACGAAATTACCCGCATGATAGCAGCACGGTGCTCTGTTGATTAAAGATGGCGGATGACAGCTGTCAAAAAAGCACATGGCTTTGTTTCCAAACAAGTGCACGTGGAATTTGCCGCCACCACATTTCAACTAAAGATGGCAGCACGGTGCTCTCTTGATTAAAGATGGTGGATGATAGCTAACAGAACTTTTCAAATTGCCCGCTACTACATGCTTAAGGTAGTAGCCATAAAGAGGGCAGCACGGTGTTCTGTAGATTAAAGATGGCGGGTGATAGGTGATGAAATTGCCCGCAGCACGGTGCTCAAAGATGGCGGATGACAGCTGTCAAAAAAGCACGTGGCTATGTTTACCAAACAAGAGCACGTGGAATTTACCGCTACCACATAGAGGGCAGCACTGTGCTCAAAGATGGCAGATGACAGCTGTCAAAAAAGCACGTGAGTTTGTTTTCAAACAAGAGCACGTGGAATTTGCCGCCACCACATAGAGGGCAGCACTGTTCTCTCTGGATTAAAGATGGCTGCTTGTCGAAAAGCATTTTTCAAATTATCCGCCACCACATTTCAAAGGTAAGTAGCTAAAGAGGGCAGCACTGTGCTCAAAGATGGCGGATGACAGCTATCAAAAAAGCACGTGGCTGTCAAAAAGCACGTGGATTTGTTTATCTCGAGCTAGTGAGGTTAAGTTGGTAGCACTAAGGTTTAGGCCCGTCAAGATGGCAGCACTGCCGATGACAGGTGACGAAAGAGGGCAGCACGGTGCTCTGTAGTTTAAAGATGGCGGATGACAGCTGTCAAAAAAGCACGTGGCTGTCAAAAAGCACGTGGCTTTGTTTATCTCGCGCTAGTTAGGTTAAGTTGGTACTACTGCGGTTTAGGCCCGTCAAGATGGCAGTACTGAGGTTAGCGATGCGTTGTTGTCTGTCAAAAAGCACGTGGCTTTGTTTACAAATCTGTCGAAAAGCACGTGGCTGTCAAAAAGCACGTGGCTTTGTTTACCTCATGCTAGTGAGGTTAAGTTGGTACCACTAAGGTTAGGCCCGTCAAGATGGCAGTACTGAGGTTAGCGATGCGTTGTTGTCTGTCAAAAAGCACGTGGCTGTCAAAAAACACGTGGCTTTGTTTACCTCATGCTAGTTAGGTTAAGTTGGCACTAGTGAGGTTTAGGCCCGTCAAGATGGCAGCAGTGAGGTTAGCGTTGCGTTGTTGTCGATGACAGCTGTCAAAAAGCACGTGGCTTTGTTTACAAATTCAAATCTCGCGCCAAAATTCAAATTTCCCGCCAAAATTCAAATTTCCCGCGGGCGGCGGCGGCGGAGGCGGAGGCGGCGGCGGAGGAGGAGGCGGGAGGAGGCGTGCGGCGGCGGAGGTGCCGCAGAACTCTCCCATTATAATACTATTGCGGCTTACGTGCTGAAGTCAGATTTATAAACGGCGTAACGACTGACATCAGATATACACGCTGAACATACAAATCATTTAAAAAATGTAACATGATCGGCGCGATACAAACTGCAGATCGTGCCGCCAAGAAAGTATTCGTACAGTACGGATGTACTGCCCTTGTGACTGGTAAAATCAGTTGTCGCACAGCTTTAGGCCGCTGTGCCTGCAGGAGGGGTTGTTATATCTTCAGTCATCGCTGTGCTGTCGTTGCCGCCAGGTTATTTAGTATGGGGCGAAAGACGACGGAACTATCATTGAGTCAACGAGACAATATAGTTTTACTGTATAGACAAGGTGAAAGTCATCGTCAAGTTGGAAAACCGCTCAGCACTTGCTTTACTACGGCGAGTTCAATAGTTAATAAATACAAGCATAGCAGACAAACAGGAAAAACACCTTGATCTGGTCGTCCAAAAGTTGTGACATCACGGGAGTGACGCAATATTGTGCATTCGGCACGAAAAGAACCGCTCCGAAGTGCTGCACCCATCGCTACAGAACTCGCTTCAAGGTGCAACAAAACGGTGACTGTGCAAACTATAAGGAATGTATTGCACAGTGCGAACTTGTGCAGTAGATGTCCACGAAAGAAGCCAATTATAAGTGAAAGAAATAGGCAGGAATGCCTCCAGTTCGCGAAAGAGTATTGTGAAACGACAATGGCTTTTGGAACACCATTATTTTTTCTGATGAAGCGAAGTTTATACAGTTTGGAACTGGTAGGAGCAGGAAGGTATGCAGAAGCCAAACACCGAACTTAAACCTCAACGCGTAATCCCCACGGTAAAACACGGAGGAGCGAATGTGATGGTTTAGGGCTGCATGGCTGCGAATAATGTGGGAAACTTGGCATTTATTGATGGTATTATGGATGCCAGGAAGCACATAGATGTGTTGCGCCATAATTTACACAGCAGTGCACAAAAGCTTCGTCTGGAAGGAGTCTTCCCCTTCCAACAAGACAATGATCATCATCATCATCATCGTCTGTTTACCCTCGAGGTTCGGCTTTTCCCTCGGACTCAGCGAGGGATCCCACCTCTACCGCCTCAAGGGCAGTGTCCTGGAGCTTCAGACTCTTGGTCGGGGGATACAACTGGGGAGAATGACCAGTACCTCGCCCAGGCGGCCTCACCTGCTATGCTGAACAGGAGCCTTGTGGAGGGATGGGAAGATTGGAAGGGATAGACAAGGAAGAGGGAAGGAAGCGGCCGTGGCCTTAAGTTAGGTACCATCCCGGCATTCGCCTGGAGGAGAAGTGGGAAACCACGGAAAACAACTTCGAGGATGGCTGAGGTGGGAATCGAACCCACCTCTACTCAGTTGACCTCCCGAGGCTGAGTGGACCCCGTTCCAGCCCTCGTACCACTTTTCAAATTTTTGTGGCAGAGCCGGGAATCGAACCCGGACCTCCGGGGGTGGCAGCTAATCACGCTAACCACTACACCACAGAGGCGGACCAAGACGATGATACTAAACATTATGCAATGATAACCCGTGAATGGTTGTTGTACAATGCCCGAAGACTTCTCACTCTACCGCAGAGTCCAGATCTCAATCCCATAGAGAATCGGTGGGGTCATCTTGGCAAAAAAAAGTGCAAAAAAACGCCATCCTACTAGTAAAGAACGTCTTAAAGAGATACTCTCAGATGTATGGTCCAACATATCTGAAAAGTACACCAAACGTTTTGTTAACTCAATGCCAAGACGTCTGGAACAGGTCATCAAAGGTAAAGGCATGCATTCAGAATATTAATACTGTATGTGAACAAAGACTACGACAATTGTTTGAATTATCTAGTAGTGTACGAATACTTTTCGTTGTATTAAAGGACGAGTTTATTTGTTTATTACGTTGAGCGCTGTGAATATCATAGCAATTGTACAACAAGGTGTCTTTTCCTTACACACTCGTCTCACTGGATGTGTTTATATTAATTCATGGTGTTTAATATACAAGGTATACGTTAAAATGTCGGTGTACGAATACTTTCTGTGGCCACTGTAAGGCAAAAATTGCCCAAATTTGGAACTTACCGCTGTAAAATCCCCCACTAGTTCGAAACGCTGAAATATATCAAAATCAGAAGTATCCCTTGAATGACTTGGGATTTCAAGCTATACCATTACCAAATTTTATCTCAATTTGCCCAGTAGTTTTCGAGCCTATCTGGAACAAACAAAACAAACCAGCAGACACCCTCTCATTTTTATTAACACTGAAATTAATGCCCGTCTCTGTGGTGTAGTGGTCAGTGTGATTAGCTGCCCACCCCAGAGTCCCGGGTTTGATTCCCGGTTCTGCCACGAAATATTAAAACTGTGGAATGAGAACTGGAGTGTGGTCCACTCAATCTCGGGAGATCAACTGAATAGAGGGCGTTCGATTTCTATCTCAGCCATCTTCGAAGTGGTTTTCCGTGGTGAGCCACTTCTCCTCCAGGCAAATGCCGGTATGGCACCTAACTTAAGGCCAAGCCACTTCCTTCCCTCTTCCTTGTCTATCCCTTCCAATCTTCCCATTCCCCCCCCCCCCCCACCAAAAGGTCCCTGTTCAGCATAGCAGGTGAGTCCGCCTGGGCGAGGCACTCGTCCTTTTTTTTTTTTCCTTCAGTTGTATCACGACCCAAAGTCTCACGCTCCAGCACACTACCGTTGAGGCGGTAGAGGTGGGATCCCTCACTGTGTCCGAGGGAAAAGCCAACCCTGGAGGGTAAATGGATTAAAAAAGGAAGTATAGTTTATATTGTTATCAAGATGAGGCCATAGAGAGATGGGCTTGTCAAAGCATCACAAAAATGCCACATTGTAAAGCCCTTATCAAAGCCAGAAGTGTGTGTGTGTGTGTGTGTGTGTGTGTGTGTGTGTGTGTGTGTGTGTGTGTGTGTGTGTGTGTGTGTGTGTGTGTGTGTGTGTGTGTGTGTGTGTGTGTGTGTGTGTGTGTGTGTGTGTGTGTGTGTGTGTGTGTGTGTGTGTGTGTGTGTGTGTGTGTGTGTGTGTGCGTCCAACCCTCGTCCTTTTTCTCTACGGACTCGGTTATGAACCGAGATGAATCTTTGTAGTGAGTTTTTACGACCGGATGTCCATCCTGGCGTCAAACTCATCAGAGGAGTTAATGAGATGAAATGAATTGTCACATAGCCTATTGAATACTGCCAAGGGGCCTGCTTAAGGCTTGACAACCCCATCCAAAGGACGAAGCACCTTCAACATCGTCATATGCCCTCACTCCACATTCATCTGAACACTGCGAGGAGGTTTCCAATTGATCCAGGTTTTTTGGCACGCAATGTAGTGATTACGAGTTGCACACCTCTACCTCTCCCATCCTACCAGGCAATATTCTGATGGTGAAAATTGTGTCAGCCAACGCGACTCGAACCCGGCTAATTTGACGCTTAAACGATTATGACCACCGGGTGGGATATCAAAGCTAGAGTGGTTAAACAAATTACTGAATAGGGCAGGGGGCCCTATATCCGGACGATTCAGATGTTTTTGGAAATAGCACGTAACAGTGAATATTTCTACCACTGAAAGATATACAGTTTCATATTCTATGTTTTATTGATACTAGTGGGATTAATAACATTTAGATAATATTACATACTTACATAAAAACAAAATTTTAAAAATTAATTGAAAACATCCGATAATAGGAACAGATGCTCTTAAATCCGGACATCACTGAAACACAGTGTGCAATTTCCCGTAGGTATTTTTGCCAGTTATGCGGTTTCGTTCCGCACTATTCAGCTTAACACGTGCGCGGTACATTACTGTTTACATTTCGTATTGTTTTACAACACATTTGCCACACACCAAATCACGCTTTCATGCTGTTCCCACACATAGGCCTACTTCGTGAAACCATATCTGGCACGGGCCGCACTGAATCCACGATCCCATTCGTGCAGAAACGTATCTGAAATAGTCAATACCACAAAAGCACATAAACACGTATTGTCCTTATGTTTTTTTTTTTTTTAATTTGTCAGTACGGGGATGAGGTCGAGCCTCATTTTCCCTCTATCTTGGACAACCCTCTATAACCGAAGCTGGTCAGCCCTGAGGGTCAAATCAAGTCTATCCTGTTAAAAATACTAAATTGCCTGATAAGAGGGTTCAGTAGCCATGAACGCAAAACACAATGGGCTTAGTGAAATAGCTTTTGAGATTGCGTTTTCCCTATAACTGTGTCTTCTTCATTCCACCTGGCATTCGAAGAAGAAGCAAGTGAGAGAAGTTGTGTGGTTACGTTGTAAGGCTTGCTGCCACGCATGTGCCTATCTCAAGTCTCAAGGCCTGACAATAAACACCTTTTCCGTCCGTGGTGACTCGTAAACTGAGGTGTTGTGAAGTTTTAAAGTGGAAGTACAATTGTGCCTTAGTTACACATTTATTATAAGTACTGCATAATGAACAGCTTAATAATAAACATGGATCTGTTTCTTCTGTCACGACTAATGTTTGTATTGAGTACAAAATATGTTACTCCTGCCGTACCTACAAGCTGTGGCGACTTCTCGCAAGGCACAGATAGTATCTTGTGTTTACTGTGTAATTTCATCACCTCTGAATGTATCTATAGCACTAACTGTACCGACATGTGAAGAAAAAGTCAGATCCCTTTATCTTGGGCATCCTTCCAAGTTGAATTAGTAGTTTGAGAACCAAAGTTGTCAAACGTACCAGCTTTGAATGTATCGTTGGTACGTATTGGTGTCTGAAATTGGGAACAATTGAGCGTCCGGAAATAGGAACAAGTCCTTCCATCATTCAAATTTCACACCATGATCACACGTGCAATGACCTACACATTACCATCCAAACATTGCCTGATTAAATCTCTCATCTTCAATACTACAGGTTATCTTACTCTCAGGTTGTACAATTTTCTCAATTTATGTGAAACGAAAGATCAGAACAAATATACAGTCGAGGGAAAGTATAGGAGACGCGTCTTACCGTGTTTCATTTGATACTGTCTGGGGCAAGAACTGCGCGAGTCCTGCCGTTCACTACTGTTTCACTCTACTGCGAGAGGGTGCTACCATGTATTTAACCGATTCGAAAACACATCTGACGTTTATTTCAAATGTAAACCATCTAGACGTTACGAGCGTCCGGAAATAGGAGCTGTCCGGGTATTGGACTCCATACCCTACCCTTATTTGATGACCAAAATGGTGACTCGCGAACTGAGTTGTTGTGAAGTTTTAAAGTGGTAGTAAAATTGTGCCTTAGTTACGATATGTTCTGATAGTATAATTGTCTGAAAAGTTCATTAATCGAGGAACTGACCAAAATTTCTCATTCAGGTCCGTATTCACCAACGCGAGTGAAAGCTTTTATCTTGGTTTAAATCTAAGACAATCGAGATAACAGTTACATTTGTATTCACCGACAACATTATCTCGGATAACGGGCATTATCTCAGTTTAAAATTTTACCGGAGAAATGTTGGCCGGTAAAACAGGAAATCTAAGATAATAGCCTTTCAAGATGGCAGTTCGTTGACGTCTGGAATATTTAAATGAAAGGGAAAATCACAGCGACGAGTAATATAACCAAGACTATGCAATAAAACACCCTAGGTTGATAAATAGAAAGCGCTACATATTTTGATGACACTGATTTTGAAACACACTGTAGGTTATCCGAAGCTTCGACACTCAGTGTTATCCATGATCGAACCTCACGTGGAATTCCCAAAATATAGGTAGGTCTAAGATGAATTTTCGACTACTACTACTAAAATGTTTTAATTCCTCCCCTGAAGGGGGAGGCGGGCCTCTTAGACAGTGACGCCGTCTCTCAGACCGGGAGATTTGTGACGGTGAAGGAGATGCTCGGAGAAGGTGAAGTGATTGGCAGCCGTGTCCTATGCTAGGAACTGTCCAGACATTCGCCTTAGTGCAGGAGAGTGGAAAACCACGGAAAACCATTCTCAGGACAGTCAACGGTTGGGGCCAGCTGTGAGGTCCAGCCCTGTCCCGCCTCCCGAATGTAGAGGCGTAGAGCCACGGTAGAGTCGTGGCCACCCCTCCTCTGCTCGATTGGCCGGTCAGAGTACAGAGCTGTTTGGACCATAGAGCAGCCGTGGTCACTTGTGGACCGAGACCCACTCTGCATCTACCGACCGAATTTTCGATTGTAGCTTATATCTTGTACGGTACACGACTGGAAGGCTTTCTAATAAAGAATGATATTATCAGAGTTTTGGAAATCTAAGATAACAGCAAAATTAACTAACGTTGGTAAATATACGGTCCGCCTCTGTGGAGTAGTGGTTAGCGTGATTAGCTGCCACCCCCGGAGGCCCGGGTTCGATTCCCGGCTCTGCCACGAAAATTTGAAAAGTGGTATGAGGGCTGGAACGGGGTCCACTCAGCCTCGGGAGGTCAACTGAGTAGAGGTGGGTTCGATTCCCACCTCAGCCATCCTGGAAGTGGTTTTCCGTGGTTTCCCACTTCTCCTCCAGGCGAATGCCGGGATGGTACCTAACATAAGGCCACGGCCGCTTCCTTCCCTCTTCCTTGCCTATCCCTTCCAATCTTCCCATCCCTCCACAAGGCCCCTGTTCAGCATAGCAGGTGAGGCCGCCTGGGCGAGGTACTGGTCATTCTCCCCAGTTGTATCCCCGACCAAGAGTCTGAAGCTCCAGGACACTGCCCTTGAGGCGGTAGAGGTGGGATCCCTCGCTGTGTCCGAGGGAAAAGCCGACCCTGGAGGGTAAACAGATGATGATGATGATGATGATGATGATGATGATGATGATGGTAAATATAGGCCTCAGTGGCTGACAACTCTAGATATAACTTATTCTACGTCAAGACCCAACCCAGAAACAACCCAGGAAGTTTTAGTTTCCATCATATCCTTCCATACCGGGCACATACCCTCGTTATCCTTACATAACAACTCTCATTAAAGAAGCTCATTAGATCTTGATCTTAGCCACGTGGGAGTATCCTTGGGCGCTCCTTCTCCTTCACTCCAGTGTCACATATATTAACCTTTGCTTAAGACAGAAAATTCTGAAATATCTCTTCTAATTCGAAGAAATGATATGGACTACGTCACATATGCCTACCAGTTCACTGACCGACTACAATGAATTACACACAACCCGAGGACTAACTGAATGGTTATCCAGAGTGCAATAGTCAACTTCCAAACATTAACATGCTGAAGAATTCAGACTACCCTCTAAATGTCTAGAAAATAGAACTCAGAGAGTTAGAGTAGGTGATCATGTTGTGTGTTTAGTGTGTTTAGGGGTTGTAAGATGTAAAGGAGAAGGTATATAAATCTCTGGTAAGGCTCCAACTAGAGTATGGTTCCAGTGTATGGGACCCTCGCCAGGATTACTTGATTCAAGAAATGGAAAAAAAAATCCAAAGAAAATCAGATCGATTTGTTCTGGGTGATTTCCAACAAAAGAGTAGGGTTAAAAAATGTTGCAAAGTTTGAGCTGGGAAGACTTGGGAGAAAGAAAACGAGCTGCTCGTCTAAGTGGTATGTTCCGAGTTGTTAGTGGAGAGATGGCGTGGAATGACATTAGTAAACGAATAAGTTTGAGTAGTGTCTTTAAAAGTAGGAAAGATCACAATATGAAAATAAAGTTAGAGTTCAAGAGGACAAATTGGGGCAAATATTCGTTTATAGGAAGGGGAGGTAGGGATTGGAACAACTTACGAAGGAAGATGTTCAATAAATATCCAATTTCTTTGAAATCATTTAAGAAAAGGCTAGGAAAACAACAGATAGGGAATCTGCCACCTGGGCGACTGTCCAAAATGCAGATCAATAGTGACTGACTGACTGAGTTTTCTGTAACAATTAAGGGGGCTGTGTCACAGGGCAGTCTTATTGGACCTTTATGTTTTTATAGTGTATAAATGATTTGAGTAAAGAAATGGAATCAGAGATAAAGCTTCTGCCAGATGATGTTACACTGTATAGAGTAGTAAATAAGTTACAGGATTGTGAGCGACTGCAAAGAAAAGCTCGACAGTGTTGAGTTGGACAGTAGACAATTGTATGATGGTGAACGGGATGAAAAGTCAGCTTGTAAATTTCACCAAGAGGAAAGTTATCTCAGTTTTAATGACTGTGTTGGTTGGTGATAATTTATCATGGAGATCACTGTAAAAACGTGGGTGTTAATATAAGGATATATTTCCATTGGGGCAATCATATTGATGAGGTTTTAAATAAAGTTTACAGGTCTCTTCACATGGTTATGAGAGAATTATTAGCGGTTGTAGCAAGAATGTAAAGGAGAGGGCACGTAAGTCTCTGGTAAGACCCCAGTTAGAGTATGGGATCCACACCAGGATTACTTGATACGAGAAATGGAAAAGTTCCAAATGAAAGCGGCATGAATTGTTTTGGCGATTTGCGACAAAAGAGTAGCGTTATGAAAATGTTGCAAACTTTGTACTAAGAAGACTTGAGAGTAAGGGGACAAGCTGTCAGTGGCGAAATGGCGTGGAATGACATTTTAGACGAGTAGCTTTACTGGAGTTTTTAAAAGTAGGGAAGATGATAATGAAAATGAAAATCCACGGCCTGTCATTCGACCGGGTCAGGAATGGAATGAATGAAGCCCCATCTAGCGGCGAGGATAGGAATTGTGCCGGCTGCCGAAGCCTGTCGCACTCCTCTGGGGCAATGATTAATGAATGACAGATGAAATGAAATGATATTGGAGAGTGTTGCTGGAATAAAGGTGACAGGGGGAACCGGAGTGTCCAGAGAAAATCCTGTCCCGTCTCCGCTTTGTCCAGCACAAGTCTCACATGGAGTCACCGGGATTTGAAGCATGGAACCCAGCGGTGAGAGGCCGGCGCGCTGCCACCTGAGCCACGGAGGCTTTCGAAGATGATCATCTTTCTACATATGTATTTAAAATAACATGTCCTGACGGATTCATAATCGCCGAGCCAAAACTACTGGACAGAAAGGAATGGCAGTTTGAGGATACATGTATAGTACGCGCACCTTTTCTTGAGCCCTGGTTCCCATTCGTTACTATGGAGATCCGGGCTCAAGAAAAGGTGCGCGTACTATTGCAGTGTAAATGCTCACTAAGAGGGTAATAAGGGGGAAGAATGTTTAAAATGTGTATATCTGTGTCTCAAATACTTAATAGTTTAAAGAAAATGGGGTTAAATCCTTTTTATGAGGATATTTATATCTCAAAAGCTGAAGATGTTACAGACGTGAATATTGGTATTTGCAATCTCCTGGAAAAAGAACACGCACTTCCTTGTTCTTGGCAAATCCACTTAAGGGGGTAAACAGGAGTGACAAAGAGGGTGAATTTTTAAAATGAGTATATCTACAGTATATATCAAAAAACGTAACATGTTACAGACATAAAAGTTGGTATTTGAAATCCCCTGCAAAGTAAAGGGACAAGCATAACTCTTTTTTTGGAAAATCCACTTAAGAGGAAGTGAAAAAGTGGGTGAATTTTTAAAACGAGCATATCTACAGTATATTTCAAAAACTTAACATGTAGCAGACGTGAAAATTGGTATTTCTAATCTTTCAAAAGTAAAGAAACACTTTTTTTCGGAAAAAACACTTAAGGAGGGATAAAAAAGGATTGAAAAAAGGAAATCAGGATACTGATATCTCAAAAAGTGAAGATGTTACATACTTGAAAATTGTCATGTGTAATTTCCTTTTAGAATACTGTAAAGAAACACGTAAGTTTTGTTTTCTGAAAATCTCCTTAAGTGGGTTGTAAAAAGGACTATAAAAGGGGTTGAATTATTCTTATGAGGATGCTTATATTTCAAAAAATGAATAGGTTACAGATATGAACATTTGTATTTTCTTTTAATAAAGAAACATATTTTTTTGTTTTCAGAAAATCTATTTAAGGGAGGGGGATGAAAAGGAGTAAAAAAAGAGTTGAATTGTTTAATGAGAATACTTGTATATCAAATACTGAAGATGTTACAGGCGTGAAAATTGGCATTTGGAGTCTCCTTTAAAAATAAAGAAACACGTGTTCTTTTGTTTTCGGAAAATCCACTTCCGGGGCGGGGATGAAAGAATTGAAAAATGAGTTGAATTCTTTATATGAGGATACATATATCTCAAAAACTAAATATGTTACAGACGTGAACATTGGAATTGGGGGGCTCATCAGTTTTTCAGAAATAATTAGGTTGCGGACCTAACATGTTTACGTTAAATATGTCCGCCTTTAAATGTTCTATCACCTCCACTTGGTCCGAAGTGGATCCTGTGTGAAGACATTATTTGGCCTCAATTTTTTTGAAAACGAAAGCCTATTGACCTAAACCCTCATCTCGAGTTACTGTTGAGTATCCTCTAACAGGTATATTGAATTTTGTTGAAATCGGTTGGACGCAGGGTCTGGCCTCTCCCTGTAAGTTTCAACATCGTTCGAACAATCTCAAAGAATAATTCTCGTTCTTAATAATATATGTGTTGCGGTTCAGTATTCTTCCGACAACATCTTCACAACACCGTTTTCTCAACAGTAACAACGAAATACCGGATTGTGGAGGCGCTTATTTAATTCACAAACCTCCATATTTATGTCACCTCAAAAATGTAAGTTTGTAAAAGGAACCTACCTTCTATTTCTCTTCTCCAACAAACAGAAAACTTTTTATTTCCCAAATTTTACTAAAACAAAGTCGTCATCTTTTAAAATTTTATGTGAAATTTTCATCAGCAGGCTTACTAACGAGGGGAGGTCACCATGTGGTTTTCTAGAAAAGTGTTCGAATTTTGAATATTCGCCCTTCCTTAAAAAATTTATTTTAGCCCTGTTCGGGAGTTTTTGCCAATGGGCCTTATTTTATTTAAAAAATGTAATGTTTAAAATCTGTCCTCAAACTTTTGCAGTCTTATTCCCGCGTACGTCTCGAATATATGTGCGTGGCGTAGTCGATAGTGCGTTGACGATGGGAGCTGCAGGTTGTGAGTTCTAGCTCGACTTTGGTCAGCCCTTTCTTTTTATTTTACTGATACATACTTTATTTTCTTTCCTTTTTTTCCAATAATTTATTTGCCGCGGTTTTTAGAGCTATTTGCAATATTGCAATAAATTGTCACTTGAACGTAAGTTTTATTCGCTGGTTCTCCAGTCAAAGAGAGAAAATAAGGGATGTATCAGCTAAAGAAAGGAAGTTCTAACCAATGTCGGGCTGGAATTCGTAATCTTCAGCTCCCAACGCCAATGCGCCAGCAACTACGCCACGCAGACATGTTGGAAATATGTGCGGGAATAAGACTACAACAGTTATAGGATATATTTTAAAAGGACCCTCTCATGCATAAATTAACGGGATGATGATAGTTGTTGTATATACAATATTTTTGAAACATTTGGGATGTAATGGATCATCCAAAGGTTTATTCCAGTAATTTACACCAGTTACCATGGAAATAACACCATATCCACTGAAGTGGACTTCATGCATTACTAGATTCATCTTATACATATCATTTCATTCACAGTCTTTCATTTCCTTGGGTGGAAAGTGGCAAAGCAGTCTGGACAGAGTGACACATTACGCTTAGTAGAAATGTACTTTGTTTTCCACTTGCATTGCTCATCGCGGCACCGATTTGCATTTTTTTTTAATGTCCATGAGCTTCGGTCAGTGATTTCTCTCATGAAACCTGATTTCTGGTGAAGTTTGACAGACATGCCGACGTTTCGTTTTAGGAGAGATTAGGCTTGGCCGACTTCTCTTGACACTTCTTCGGTCATGCGTACCAAGACTAATTAGAGATCTCGCTACAGAAGCTTTGAAATCCAGCAAAGGCAGGAAGGCATTTCCTGCTTGTCTGTGTAAAAACCAACAGTTGACAACAATTACGTCTATGAAGTGGAAAGACACTCTCATATACCATCTCTTGTCCCGGCGACGATGTGCGTAAAGTGCAACATTGATCTACAAGGTCTACTCCTCCCGTGTGTGTATTATAAAATCCAACTCCGAAGGGTCGTGGTATACTAATTGTTTTGTCTTGCTTACTCCACCGTTGGGCCAGGTCTTGCACATGCTGAGGCAGTGTGAATAGAGGAGTTATGAATCCATCAGGTAACTGTAATGTTGTTCTCGTTGGTTGCCGAATCGAATGAGCCTCGTCCTTGCTTTTTTAGCCCTTTTAGGAAGGAAGTAACAGCTGAGCCCCTTGAAGTCTGTTAGCACGACAAGTTGCTGTACCATAGATACAACGTTTCTGCAGTTCTTCAAGCAAGGCAAAACTGGTAAATAAATTGTCAAAGAACACTTTTTGATTCTTTGTTGAATGTCATCACATGAACGTAGCACTTCAGCACATATCCCAAGTCCACTCACTAATTCCCTTCCATCATTTGCACCCTGGTAATCTTCAAACCTATGCACATAGCCCGAGGTACTTGATCGAACCCACACTTTCCATCCCCATGGCGTAGGTTTCTTTGGTACGTATTGTTTCAATGTGTTCCGATCCTTGAAAGGGATAATCTGTTCATCAATAGATCTACATTCATCTGAATCGACTGCACTCAAAAAAGAAACTCTACAAACCGTCTAAGACGGGTCAGATCTTGAAAAGACGATCCATATCGTTCAGTACCGAGCAGCGTTAACTGCAAAATGTAAAACAAAACCGCATGGATCATTTCAAACCGATTAACAGGCATTGTTTGGCATCCTCGGATGAGCAGTATGACCTTATCCTCGGATATTTGATGTGACATGGCTAAATTATTTCCAAGGAATTTCTTTAGTTCAGTTTCAGTAAGGCGGAGATTTTCCTTTCCGTTCTGCGTCGCACACAGATTTGTTTGGAACACACTATTTTGTAACAGTTCAGGAGAAAGAAACTGAAGTACAAAGTATATTGGACGTTCCGTTGGATGTTCAGCTTATGTTCTCCAAAAAATGGAGCAACAGAACCCAAAAATTTATTGTCTGTCCTGGTCAATGGGTAACTGGGCTTATTTTTCGTCTTATTCTGAGAAGTGGATGCCTGCCTTAGGGATGTATCTATACCAGGGATATCAAGAAAAAGTTCACTCTCCTTCTCAACTTCTTCCTCTCAGCTGGCCTCGAGAATAATGACATTGTGGGGAATCACAGGTGTTGCTTCGCAGTCTTCATCTGCGTCACCATCGTCAGCAATTGTGCAGTCAGAATAATCCTGAATTTCTTCCAGTATCATCTGTATTGGAAAAAAGGTATAAATGATAATAATAGTAATAATAAATACATATGATGTTTGAAAGTAACTGAATGATGGTATTACTAAACAGTGAGCAAATATGCTTATTATTTATCTATTGTGAGGCTATTATTATAAATATAGGTACGGTATCCATATAAAATCGTAACGACCGTGTGTCTGTACATTGGCTATTTGGCGAAATTTTCATATAAAGTTATTCGTTTCAGGTGTAATAATGGCCATCTACATTTTTTTAGCTTTAGTGTCTGTTTGTCTGATTCTTATAACTTGAACACTGCTGGATATATTTCTACCAAACTTCATATTTAGAATCCATCTGTCCTTGGGTAGGTTTTAGGGCCAATATTGCTTCTAAATCCCTAAATTGACTGGGGATTTATACGAAACCGAAACCGTAATTTTGCACTCCCACAAAATATACACAACCAAACTTAATGGAAATCTGCGTGCCTTCATGGAAATCAATTTCTAAACTTTTTTTCTCATGTGCATCATTTCGATGCGAAGATTTATAAGGGAGACATCATGAACGGACCGATTTCCGGTACAAGTCCCACCCGACTTACTCAAAAACGGGTGCGTATAAAGCGTATTTCTTATAATTTGAAAACTACAGGAGATATTTCAGCCAAACTTCTTATTTAGCATCCACATGTCCAAATGTAGGTTTTTAGGTCCATACCATGTCAAATTCCCGGAATGTACTGGGGGTTTAAAGGAAACCGAAACAGTGATTTTACATTCCCACAATACATACAAGACCAACGTGACTGGATATCAACCAACCTTGATGAAAATACATTTCTAAAACTTTTTTCTCATGTGTATTTTTTCGATAGGACGATTAATAAGGGAGATATCATTAACGGGCGGTTTTTCAGTACAAGTCCCACCGGACTATATCCAGCGGACATAGCCCGAAAGGTGTTGTACGTGGAGCAGATTCCTGATCTATATAAACAAAGTCGTAACGACCATGTCTGTACATTGACTATTTTGGCGAAATTTTCGTCCAGTTATCCGTTTCAGGTATAATATGCATATTTGTTAGCTTTAGTTTCCTGAAAGGCCTCATTTTTACCTCTCCCCCCCCCCCTCCTTCCAAAGCAAGATTGCGGACGAGCTAGAATATTGAATTTTGGCAAAATTATATGTCTTAACCTGTAACCGACGGAAAGCTTCCAGGATCCTTAAATATTTCATCTTTTACCCCCGAAAAATATCGAAATATTGAAGCAACTTTAATGTCGTGGAGACCTTCGTTTCGAGGTATTTCGTGGTTAAACTGTGAGTCATATCACAAGACGGATGGTACAATCTCAGTTCAATTTGAAGTGATCTAAAACTTTGGTCCTATGACGTTTTGTCATATATCTATTCCTTATACGTTAGATTTGTCTCTTTTTTTTATCGATTGTACGTAGATTTTGCACCTTGTACACGTATAATTCATAGTTTGAATCATTTGTACGAAAGATAGAACCATCTAATTCTACACGAACATTGGTCCACCCAGTATTCATATGTGAGCCAAATTATATGAGAAAACCTTACCCAGATTTCACCCTATTCAGCTTTTCTAACGCCATCTTACCATAAATAGATGAGATAGGAGAAAATAGCATGAAACCAGCCCTTTAGACTGCTAAATGTTGCGTCTTATGGTACAATCCGTTTGTCGATATGACGTATCGTTTAGCAGCAGTTAATCTGTAAATGAAGGTTTGCAAAATTGTAAACGTGCATATACTTCGCATGTCGATCTATATATATTCATTGAAGTCGATTTGTAGCGATGAAGAAAGGGTGTGTCTGCCATTATAATTAATATTTTTCAAATCGATAATGACTTTAAGCAGGAGGGCGTCTGCTATTGTAATCATTACTCCCCCACATCGACTTTGACTGGCAGTAGGAATGGGATTCTTCTCCAACTCCTGTGTAACTCTAATTAGTAAGGCGGGACTAACATTGTAATGAATAATTCCCTTCTCGATTTGACTGGCAGAAATCAAGGGAGCATGCAATTTTGTTCAAAAATTCCCTAACCGATTGTGTTTGGGAGCAGGCAAGTGTGCTGCCATTAAAACAAATTTACAAATTTACCCATCTAAAATATGATTGACAGTAGGTAATGGGGCCTGTCACTATAATATAAACATCCCTACTCGACTGTGAATGGCAGTAGTCAAGTGAGCCTGCCGTTATCATCACAGCTCCGCAACTCACACTTTACCGTACATTGGAAATAACGTATGGGAACCTCCCCCTGTTTCTGGATAACGCTAAGAGACATGCAAGTTAAAAAATCTTATTCACTGCATGTACAGTCATTTATTTCGATATCCGTATACAATGTAGAATATCGTAGCGAAGCACGGGCACATTTGCTAGTTAAAAATAAATTAAAAATAAACGGTGTGATAAATATACACCATACTAACTACAGAAACAGAATTATCCCGAGTACTGTGCATGCATGACGTACACCACACTTGATACAGGCAAGCAGATGGTTGTAACCATTCATTTGTACCGTACACCCCAGTTGATATGACATATAGCGCAATATTTTGTTAAAAATGAAGCCATGTTTTCCAGTGTTGACTTAGTTAAATGTAGCAAAGGCTTTTCAGTCTGTCAAACACATAGCAAATACAATGTAAATTAAAACACTAAAAGCATATCTGTAAAACACACACTAACATACAAAGAATGACATGTTTCGTTCTACAAGAACATCCTCAGATTCTATCAAATCACTTAAAATAAGCTTATATATGTACAGTATTGTTTACGTAGCGTAAACTTGTCAATGATAGAGAGATGAGTGATAACATGAAACAGTAATGACAAAAAATAAATTATATACAATTATAATATAGTGAAAAACTTACGTATTTATCTAGACTG
Organism: Anabrus simplex; assembly: GCF_040414725.1. Lineage (NCBI taxonomy): Eukaryota > Metazoa > Arthropoda > Insecta > Orthoptera > Tettigoniidae > Anabrus > Anabrus simplex. The sequence continues at coordinate 1,640,927,351 of NC_090265.1, read as the reverse complement.
CCGATGTTAAGTCTGTTGTCACCAAACACTATTTCAGACAGTCCTGAAATAGTGTTTGGTGACAACAGACTTAACATCGGCAGTCTAGATAAATACGTAAGTTTTTCACTATATTATAATTGTATATAATTTATTTTTTGTCATTACTGTTTCATGTTATCACTCATCTCTCTATCATTGACAAGTTTACGCTACGTAAACAATACTGTACATATATAAGCTTATTTTAAGTGATTTGATAGAATCTGAGGATGTTCTTGTAGAACGAAACATGTCATTCTTTGTATGTTAGTGTGTGTTTTACAGATATGCTTTTAGTGTTTTAATTTACATTGTATTTGCTATGTGTTTGACAGACTGAAAAGCCTTTGCTACATATAGCGCAATACACATACAACGAGGAAGCTTCTGAAGAAAGGAAATATCTCACACCATATTTACTGCGATGAAATATATTATAATTTCTTACCCGATCTTTACTACTTCCATAGAAGGATTTGGTTGTTTTTGCGGGACCATGTACACAGCTACCGGTATCCTTCCACCGCTCCAGATTGGTCACACACTTGTAGAAGAAAGGCGCCTGCAGCTACAGCAGTTGCTTTGTTCGCCATGAGAGGGCAGCTCGGAACAGAACACGTCTACCAGAGTGGACTTCATGCAATAGGGGATACGGATAAAATGCTACTGAGCTCTAATATCAGCCAATAGCCGTCGAATGCAGTGAACATGATGCAAGAGAGGGGCCATTTTGAACAAAATAAGGCCCATTGTCAATAACGCTCGAACAAGGTTAAAATATTATTTTAATGAAAAGTAAATCCTCAAAATTTGAACACTTTTCTAGAAAACCACATGCTGACCTTCCGTTATAAGTAATTCCTCCATGGTCTCAATTTCTGAGCCTTCTTCTTCTTCTTCTCGTGCCGTATCCGTCATTGGACATTGGTATCATTTTGGCTGTCTTAATTTTGCCATTGGCAGCGCGGAATAAATAACTGATTGCCGAACCACAGTCGCAGGTTCTCCAGCCAAGACGTAGGGTCTCCCAGGACCTCTCTTCCCTTCGATCTTCCCTTGTATAATTATTTTCAGGAGGATGTGAGTCTCCGGGTGCTTCGTGATAGGACCAAAGTAGGAGAGTTTCTTGATCTTAACAGCTCTACACAGTTCTTTTTCTTTCCATATTTTCATCAATATCTCCTCACTGCGAATTCTTCATACCCAGCTGGTACCCTGCGAACCATGTGACATTGCCGCGGTGGAGAGGCTTGCGTGTCCCAATGATGCAGATAGCCGAGCCGCAGGTGCAACCATATCGGATGGGTATCTGTTGAGAGACCAGACTAACGAATGGTTCATCGAAAGGGGGGTAGCAGCCTTTCTGTAGTTGCTCGGGCGGCAGTCTGGATGATTGACTGATACGGCCTTGTAATAATACTCAACATGGCTTAGCTGTGTTGATACTGCTACACGGCTGAAAGCAACGTGAAACTACAGCCGTAACTAACTCCTGAGGACACGCAGCTCTCCTTGTATGAATGATGTACTGATGATGGCTTCCTCCCGGGTAAAATATTCCGGAGGTAAACTAGCCCCCCATTCGGATCTCCGGGTGGGGACTACACGAGAGGGGGCGATCATCAGGAAGATGGATACTGACATTCTGCGAGTCGGAGTGTGGAATGTTAGAAGTTTGAATCGTTGTGGTAGGTTAGATAATATGAAAAGGGAGATGGATAGACTAAAGTTAGATGTAGTTGGTATAAGCGAAGTTCATTGGCAGGATGAAGAGTATTTTTGGTCAGGCAACTACCGAATTATCAACACGAAATCAAACAGGGGAAATGCAGGAGTTGGTTTAATAATGAATAAGAAAATAGGGCAGAGGGTAAGCTACTACAACCAGCATAGTGAAAGAATTATTGTCGTCAAGATAGACATCAAACCAATGCCCACCACAATAGTGCAGGTCTATATGCCTACTAATTCAGCGGATGATGAGGAAATCGAAAGAATGTATGAAGAGATAGAAGATTTAATACAATATGTAAAAGGTAACGAGAATCTAATTGTGATGGGAGACTGGAATGCAGTGGTAGGCCAAGGAAGAGAAGGTAATACAGTAGGAGAACTTGGATTGGGACAAAGGAACGAAAGAGGAAGTCGGCTGGTTGAATTCTGCACAGATCATAATTTAGTCCTTGCCAATACTTGGTTCAAACACCACAAACTACGGCTGTATACGTGGACGAGACTTGGAGACACAGGAAATTATCAAATAGACTTCATTATGATTAGGCAGAGATTCAGAAACCAGGTGTTGGGTTGCAAAACTTTTCCAGGAGCAGACGTGGACTCTGACCACAACTTGTTGGTCATGAAATGCCATCTGAAGTTGAAAAAATTGAAGAAGGGAAAGAATGCAAAAGATGGGATCTAGACAAGTTGAAAGAAAAGTGTGTTAGGGTTTGTTACAAGGAACATATTGCACAAGGGCTAAATGAAAAGGCTGAAGGAAACACAATAGAGGAAGAGTGGACAGTCATGAAAAATGAAGTCAGTGGGGCTGCTGAAGAAATGTTAGGTAGGAAGAAAAGATCAACCTGATTGATGACCGACGAAAATACAAGAATGCTAGAAATGAAGAGGGCAGAAAAGAATACAGGCGATTAAAGAATCAAGTGGATAGAAAGTGCAAGGTAGCTAAGGAAGAATGGCTGAAGGAGAAGTGCAAGGAAGTCGAAGGTTGTATGGTCCTGGGAAAGGTAGATGCTGCATACAGGAAAATCAAGGAAACCTTTGGAGAAAGGAAATCTAGGTGTATGAATATTAAGAGCTCAGATGTAAAGCCACTTCTAGGGAAAGAAGACAAAGCAGAAAGAAACTGCATCAAGATGTAGATAAATTGGTTCTGGAACAAGAAGAGGCTGTTGATGCTGATGAAATGGGAGACCCAATTTTGAGGTCAGAGTTTGATAGAGCTGTGAGCGACCTAAATAGGAACAAGGCACCTGGAATTGATGACATTCCCTCTGAATTACTGACTGCCTTAGGAGAAACCAGCATGGCAAGGTTTTTCCATTTAGTGTGTAAGATGTATGAGACAGGAGAAGTCCCATCCGATTTTCGGCAGATTGTTGTTATACCTATTCCCAAGAAAGCCCGTGCTGACAGGTGTGAAAACTACCGCACCATTAGTTTAGTATCTCATGCCTGCAAGATTTTAACACGTATTATTTACAGAAGAATGGAAACACAAGTTGAAGCTGAGTTGGGAGAAGATCAATTTGGCTTCAGAAGAAATGTTGGGGTTTTTTTTTGTTAGGGGCTTTACGTCGCACCGACACAGATAGGTCTTATGGCGACGATGGGATAGGAAAGGCCTAGGAGTTGGAAGGAAATGGCCGTGGCCTTAATTAAGGTACAGCCCCAGCATTTGTCTGGTGTGAAAATGGGAAACCACGGAAAACCATATTCAGGGCTGCCGATAGTGGGATTCGAACCTACTATCTCCCGGATGCAAGCTCACAGCCGCGCGCCTCTACGAGCACGGCCAACTCGCCCGGTTAGAAGAAATGTAGGAACACGTGAAGCAATTCTGACTTTACCTCTGATCTTAGGGAATCGAATCAAGAAGGACAAGCCCACGTACATGGCATTCGTAGATCTAGAGAAGGCATTTGATAATGTTGATTGGACCAAACTATTTAAGATTCTGAAGGTGATTAGGATCAGATACCGAGAACGAAGAATTATCTACAATCTGTATAAAAATCAGTCTGCAGTGATAAGAATCGTGGGCTTTGAAAAAGAAGCAGCAATCCAAAAAGGAGCGAGGCAAGGCTTCAGTTTTTCCCCCCTCCTTTTCAATGTTTACATAGAATAGGCAGTAAATGAAATCAAAGAGGAATTTTGAAAGGGAATCACAATCCAAGAAGAGGAAATCAAAACCGTGAGATTTGCCGATGATATTGTTATTTTATCTGAGACTGCAGAAGATCTCGAGAAGCTGCTGAATGGTGTGGTCGAAGTCTTGGGTAAGGAGTATAAGATGAAAATAAATAAGTCCAAAACAAAAGTAATGGAGTGCAGTCGAACGAAGTCAGGTGATGCAGGATATATTAGATAAGGAAATGAAGTCTTAAAGGAAGTAGATGAATATTGTTACTTGGCTAGTAAAATAACTAACGATGACAGAAGTAAGGAGGACATAAAATGCAGACTAGCACAAGCAAGGAAGAGCTTTCTTAAGAAAAGAAATTTGCTCACTTCAAACATTGATATAGGAATTAGAAAGATGTTTTCGAAGACTTTCGTGTGGAGCGTGGCATTGTATGGAAGTGAAACATGGACGATAACTAGCTCAGAAAGAAAGAGAATAGAAGCTTTTGAAATATGGTGTTACAGAAGAATGCTGAAGGTGAGATGGATAGATCGAATCACGAATGAAGAGATACTGGATCGAAGTGGAGAGAGGAGATCTATTTGACTAAATTTGACGAGAAGAAATGATAGAATGATAGGACACATCTTAAGACAGCCAGGACTTGTTCAGTTGGTTTTTGAAGGAAGTGTAGGTGGTAAGAACGGTAGGGGTAGACCAAGGTATGAATATGACAAGCAGATTAGAGCTGATGTAAGATACAATAGTTACGTAGAAATGAAAAGGTTAGCACAGGATAGGGTGGCATGGAGGGCTTCATCAAACCAGTCTATAGACTGATGACTCAAACAACAACAACAACAACAATAACACGAAGTATACGACGGTATACGTTTCTAGTCTTCTCATGGTGGCTATTTTAACAGTCCAGAACTTCACTCCGCACACCACGATGGAGAATACATAGCACCGTTTTATCTTAAACCGAGGCTGTTATGGTAGCTCTTTGCTACAGAGTATTTGACGGAGGCTTATAAATCCTGTTCTGGTCTTCTCAATGCGGCACTTTATTTCATGGCATTGGTCCCACTGCTCGCTGACGACGCTTGAAACGATTTTCTCAATCTATATTGGAACTCCGTCGACCCACAGACCGCGATCTACGACGGGGCCTTTGCTCACAATAATGTATTTGGTTTTCTTTAAGCTCAAGTTAGACCAAGGTTTTGCCACTCTGGAAAAGTAATGTTCTATTGTAAGTCCATTAGCTACATAATTAAAAATAAAAGCCAACAGAGTTTCTATGTCTTTAAACGATTTGTGAGTTCTTGGCTGACTCATGCACAGTGGTTGGAAAAAGTACAAAGTAAAAGTAACTGGGCTCAATTACACTTACCTGAGAAAAAATGTACTCAAATACGAATTACTTTTCAAAAAGTAATTAGTATAATTATAAGTACAATTACTTCACACAACGCAAGTCTTTTGGGCATCACTGACATTTTTCCACACGGGAATGGAATTATACCGAAGTGTGCAAGGAAAAATGCACTACTTCTTTTTATGTTTAGCACAGAGACATTCAGTGGCTATCATCACTAGGTGAGATATATTAGATTTTCAAATTTATTGCTCCCAAGCAAAATTTGCATGTCACTTTCGTGTTAGCATTATTTTGAGAATAATTAGTCCAAAATATGTATTCAAATAGGGGGAATGGAAATGCCTAAACCCCTTCACCGTCACAGGTTTATTCCGGCTCCATTCTTGACCACGTAGCCCCTGTGGGTGGAGGCGGGAGAATAATAGTTACGGAAATCCCTGCCTGTCGTTAGAGACGACTAAAAGGGAGACCAAGAACATTCAACTTGGGAGCATGGGTTGGCGACCACGGTTCCGCTAGGTGAGTCTGGCACTGATTCCATTTGCTTGTGTCAGTGTCCTCGGTCAACTATCGTTCTTTCCCGTCCTCCACGGTATTAGTTTTTCGAGGCCTCGGGAGTCTTTCATTTTCACACCCTTCGTGGCCCTTCCCTTTCTCTTACCGATACCTTCACTTTTCGAAATATCGGACCTTCTCCATTTGCCTTCTGATTATTGTTAATAGGCGATGGCTGTCCAGTTGTACTTCCTCTTAAAACAATAATCACCACCACCATCATCTCGACAACGTAGTACACGATTCTCTAAATCTGAACCAGAAACCACGACAACCTGCCAGTAAATGCACGAGTACGCGACGTATCTTTGAATTATACCCTTGGCTTCAAAGTTGCTAAGCTCTCGATGCGATGTATATCGATTACCGGAATGTAACGATTATAATTTATTTCAAGAAGTAAATTACGATTATGATGAATCCACAAAGACGCACACAAAATGCTGTCAACTTGTGTACACGGATTTATTCAATATTATTTACAAATTAAATACACATAACCTTAATCACCGCCGTCGCAAACAAAACACTCCGAAAACATCAACACAGCACCGTCTTTAACAAATGCCTATCACTAAGCACATGCCACATGGAGATCACAACCTTAAAAGAATTGACTGCTTACAAGCATGTCATCTACAACACGTGGTTACAAGTCTAACTCATGTTAAACCATAACTCCATCTAAACAGTAACTCGTCTCTACCATCAAGATCACCTCTTTATATAGGTGCCTGGCCAGGCTTCTAGAAAGATACGTTACAAAATACCTCCTCGTAAATTCTCCAGTGCCTAACAACATGGTTATAATGTACAGAATAATCTCCATAGTTCTCGTATACCTAGTTTGTTTTTTATTTGCTATTTTGCTTTACGTCGCACCGACACAGATAGGTCTTATGGCGACGATAGGACAGGAAAGGCCTAGGAATGGGAAGGAAGCGGCCGTGGCCGTAATTAAGGTACAGCCCAAGCATTTGCCTGGTGTGAAAATGGGAAACCACGGAAAACCATCTTCAGGGCTGCCGACAGTGGGATTCAAACCCACTATCTCCCGGATGCGAGCTCACAGCTGCGCGCCCCTGACCGCACGGCCAACGTCTACCTACTGTCTTTCTGGATGTTACAGTGTGTTTCAAAATACTGTAATGGATTCCAAATCATATATACCAGTAATAATAAATTATATACATGTTCTTACATTGACTGAACTCACATAAATACAGTACATGTTTCATGACATAACCTCACAAACAATGCGATCATCCGACTACGTAAATAATAATACCGATACTAAATGGATGTAAACACTTCATAGCCATACATTACAAGTCATAATAATAATAATAATAATAATAATAATAATAATAATAATAATAATAATAATTCGAGCTCGATACTTGCATTATTTACCCATGGTTGAGAGAATATTGTTTTCAAGTTATATCAGTTTATCACACTTGCGTTCAGTCCACCTCTGTGGTGTAGCAGATAGTGTGATTAGCTGCCATCCTCAGAAGCCCGGGTTCGATTCCCGGCTCTAACACGAAATTAGAAAAGTGATGGCGAGGACTGGAACGGGATCTACTCAGTCTCGGGAGGTCAACAGAGTAGAGAGCGTTCGATTCCCACCTCAGCCATCATCGAATTGGTTTTCCGTGGTTTCCCACTTCTCCTCCAGGCAAATGCCGGGATGGTACCTAACTTAAGCACTCGGCCGCTCCCTTCCATCTTCCTTGTTCATCCCTTCCAATCTCCCCATCCCCCACAAGGCCCTAGTTCAGTGTAGCAGTTGAGACCGCCTGGGCGGGGTACTGATCCTCCTTCCTAGTTGTATACTTCGACCCAAAGTCTCACGCTCCTAGACATTGCTCTTGAGGTGGTAGAGGTGGGATCCCTCGCTGAGTTCGGGGAAGAAACCAACCTTGGACGGTAAATGGATTAAGAAAGAAGAGGAAGAAAGGATTAAAATTGTAAAAATGGCATTTTGTGGAAAGTAACGATTACAAGTAAAAAAATACTAAAAAGTAATCGTTACAAATAATTCAATTACTCAATTACTTCCCAATTCTGCTTATATGTATATATATCCTACGAAACGTTTTGCACACCATTTAAGTCTAACCATGTTTAGGAATCCATTGAACGATGACATATTTTTTGAAATATTTTTAATGCACAGTGGGTGCAAAATATGCTACCGAATGCCACCATTTGGACCAGTCTGATTTTCACCATTAAGACAGCTATTGCCTCATCACGCTACTATGAATGTCATCTATAAGTTACGAAATGGATGCTAATTTAGATTAGGCAAATACCTGTTGTATCTGAACGACTGCAATAAATGCCAGTCCATATTCTAGCGTCATACGGACACTACTATTTTCTAAACTAGTGTATCAATTCAGAGACTTTGATTGTGGTGATTATTGTTCTAAGGGGAAGTACAAATAGATAATCTTCCGAATCCTTGCCCTTCCCCATCCTTGCGTTGCCGAACGTTAAACACTAGCAATAAGTATTAGTTGTGAATAAATATGTTCAACGAATTCACAGCAACATCAAGCTTAGTGACAAGGTAGTGAAGCAAGTCACCAGTTCCTCTTTTCTAGGAAGTCTAGCACCAATGTCAACAGGCGCAGCAAAGAGAGCAAAACAGGCGTTTATTAATAAAAGAAATCTTTTGATCGGTTGAAACTTAGATTTTGGAATTAGGAAGAAATGTGTCATGTCTGTTGTATGGATGTGAATCTTGGACAATCAGACATCAGGATTGGAAACGACTTGAAGCATTTGAGATGTGGGTCTGGAGACGAATACTATATCTTAAATGGATTGAAAAGAGAACAAAGGAAAACATCCTGCAAAAAATTCAAGGGAAGAGAGAACTGATAATAACGATACAGAGAAGAAGATCTGCATTCACTGTACTCATCTTACGACACAATATATTTCTGACTAACCTGCTGGAAGGGAAAATCACGGGGAAGAAAGGCCGAGGATGACCTTCAAGACTTGGCACAGAATATTCATTATGGTTCCTTCCATGAAACAAAAGAAGGAGCTGAGGACGGAGAACAATGGTTGCATAGACAAGGCTTTGCCTTTAGGAATTAATAATGATGAGGTCTTGACTTGACCTAAAACGGATGTTTAAAACTTCAATGCGGATACTCAGCAGTTACAGGAACGAATAGGTTGAAGAGTGTGAAAATAGATATGCACCTTTAAAGGTGTTAAGGAATGGCAGATATCCACCATATTATAACAGAAAAATAAAGATATTAAGGAGGAAGTGAAGGTTGGAAAGAAATAGAGTTGGGAAAGGTTGTAGAAAGAAGGAAAATTTGAAAGAACGTACCAGGAAAATGAATTTAACGAAAAAGTCAGCTAAGGATTAATTGATAACAAGCGTTATTAGTAGCCCTGTAAGTTTTAGCGAAAACTAGAAAGGGATGTACCAGTACTTAAAGGCAGAAACGAGTTCCAAGAACGACATTCCAGGAATGATAAATGACCAAGGAGAGTGTATATGTGAGGATTTATGGAAGGCAGAAGTATTTAGTCAGCAGCATGTCAAGATAGTTGTATATAATGATACTGTGACGTCCAGGTAAAGGAAGTGAATAATATTGGTGAATTGCTGAAATTTTCCTTTGATAATAAAGATATATACAATGTGTTTTTTTTTTTTTTTTTTTTTTTTTTGCTATTTGCTTTACGTCGCACCGACACAGATGTCTTACGGCGACGATGGGATAGGAAAGGCCTAGGAATTGGAAGGAAGCGGCCATGGCCTTAATTAAGGTACAGCTCCGGCATTTGCCTTGTGTGAAAATGGGAAACCACGGAAAACCATCTTCAGGGCTGCCGACAGTGGGGCTCGAACCCACTATCTCCCGATTACTGGATACTGGCTGCATGTAAGCGACTGCAGCTATCGAGCTCGATATATATACAAAAACTGAAAGCTAGAAAAAAAAAACAGCTGGGATTATAATAATTCTGGGGATATACTAAATACAATGGGTTGGTATAGTGCCATATCAGAAACATTTATTTGATTACTGTTTGCGTGAAGGAGCTATACCTAGTTAATGGAGAGTTGCAATTGTAGCCCCAGTAGGCTATACAAAGGAAAGGGTGATAGACATAAAGCTGAAAATTACAGGCCAGTCAAGTTGACGCATGTTACGTCAGAACATGTTGCATGAAGGGAAGCATTCTTTCGGATTATATTGGACACGTTTACAAAATTTCTAATTGGTTTTATAGATTTAGAAAAGGTTATTCCTGTGAAGCTGAACTTACACGATTCCAGCAAGGTATAGCAGATATTTTATATTCAGGAGGTCAAATTGACTGTATCGCTATTGACCTATCCAAGGCATTTGACAGGGTAGATCATGGAAGATTTCTGACAAAAATGAGGGCTGTTGGTATAGACAAAGAAGTGACAACGGGAGGCCAAATTTCTCGAAAAGATAATTCAGAGGATCAGAGAAATAATTAAGAGGGCTCCCGCAAATCAGTGTTGTTGGACCTCTGTATTTTCTTATATATACCAGGTGGCCCGCGAGCGCCGTACTTTCTACTTACAAGTGACCCCTATGCACTAATGATGAATGGGATGTCCAATAACTGATTTTCACAGGAATACTACTGCCTGCAAGCAGGTGACGTCAGAATACGAAGAGATAACCGGACGACCGCTCACTGCATGTTCCTCAGCGTTACCCATCTAATGTACCCCCTTGCCTTAGTAAGCCTCGTTTCCGAACGCATAGTGTAGGCTGGTATTTGTTACAGCAGGACTACAGTTCCTCTCAGCATATCGACGATAGTTGGTGTATTCAGCAACGACGAATACAATGGCATAATTTTAATCTAAGAATAACCTGGTCAGAATGCAGCCGAAGTTCGCAGACGGTTTGTGCAAGAGTTTCCAAACGGCCGCCTGTCTTCTACTCACGTATTTTGCCGAACATAATTGCAATTAAGAGCTCATGGATCGTAGAAGGCACATATCATATAGGGTTCTACAAGCAATTTTTTGGTGGAGTGGAATGTCTGCACGTGTATACATTAATGAATGATTATACTTTATTTTATGCATCCTTCCCTTATATCCAAATGCCATGTGAACATGTGTAGTAAAATGACTGCTATTTGTTTTACATCCGGAAAATAGCGCTCAAGTAACACTTACGAAAATGTTGCAAACTTTGGGCTGGGAAGACTTGTAAGTAAGGAGACGAGCTGCTCGACTAAGCATAATCTTTCGAGCTGTCAGTGGAGATATAGCTTAGAATGGCCTTATTAGACGAATAACCTTGAGTGAAGTTGTAAGAGTGGAAAAGATCATAAAATGAAGACAAAGTTGGAATTCAAGAGGACGAATTGGGGCAAATACTCGTTTATAGGAAGAGGAATCAGGAACTGGAATAATTTATCAAGGGAGATGTTTGATAAATTTCCACTTTCCTTGAAATCACTTTAGAACAGACTAGACAAAGGAGTGTTAGGGAATCTGCCACCTGGGCGACAGCTCTAAATGCAAATCAGTGGTGATTGAACCTGGCTCAGCGAGGTAACCTCACCATAAGTAAAGGAGTTGTTTTGATCTAGCCGAACACCTACACTGCATGACTCTTAAGAAAGGAATTGTTAAGACTTCAGTTCTAAAGGTGGGAGACATTCCGCAGAGAGACAACTCGTCAATCACGACTGCCTGGTCGTACGTCCTGACAGACATGCTAACTGGCCGCTCGTGGAACTCATGACATCATGTAGCGTTCGCTTTTAGCACCACATTAGCTTGTATTAGAGGATGTGAGAAAATACTGCGTGAAGGATTTCAATACACGAAAACACTAAATAACTCTTGTTTTGCATTACCTGCTGGATCCTTTGCAAGAGAGACATTTATAGGGCATTAATTGTGCTGGAGTTGCCAGAGGCGTATTTAGATCTAGGCAGATTTTAAAGGGCGGATTTTAAGTGTTATTGTTTATTTTATATTTTAAACATTTTATTCACAACTCTTGAAAAGAGAAGAAGAACTTAACTCACATTGAAATGGATATGAATAACATTGTCAACGAGTATCTCAAATTTAATGAACGGTCTGGCAACGGAAAGATGACAGGTTTTGTTTTAGTAATAACGTCACGGTCCGCCTCTGTGGTGTAGTGGTTAGTGTGATTAGCTGTCACTCCCGGAGACCCAGGTTCAGTTCTCGGCTCTTCCACAAAATTTGATAATTTGTACGAGGGCTGAAATAGGGTCCATTCAGCCTCGGGAGGTCAAATGAGTAGAGAGCGGGTTTGATTCCCTCCTCAGCCACCTTCGAAATGGTTTTCCGTGGTTTCCCACTTCTCCTCCAGACAAATGATACCTAACTTAAGGCCACGGAAGCTTCCTTCCCCGTTCCTTGCCCATCCCTCCAATCTTCCCATCCCTCACAATCAGAAGGCCCTTGTTCAGCACAACAGGTGAGGTCGCTACGGTGAGATATTGGTCCTCCTCCCCAGTTCCATCCCCAGACCCAAATTCTCACGCTCCAGGGCACTGCTCTTCAGGTGATAGAGGTGGCAGTCCGAGTGAAAAGCCAACCCTGGAGGGTAAACGGATTAAGAAAGGAAGAAAGGAAGAAAGAGAGAAAGAACGTCATGTCGTCACAATGTGATAATTAGCACTTTTTTCAGTGTCATGCCTTTTCATGTGATAACCATAACAAACTTTTATGAACCGAGCGAGTTGGCCGTGCGGTTGGGGTCGCGCAGCTGCGAGTTAGCATTCGGAAGATAGTGGGTTCAAAGCCCAGTGTCGGTAGCCCTGAAGATGGTTTTCCGTGGTTTTCAACTTTCACGCCAGGCAAAGAACGGCTTATTCCTTCCTACTCACTCCTTTCCTATCCCATCGTCGCAATAAGATCTATCTGTGTCGGTGCGACGTAAAACAAATTGTAAAAAAACCATTTTTGTTATTATATTGTGATACGTCATCATCATCATCATCATCTGTTTACCCTCCAGGTTCGGTTTTTCCCTCGGACTTAGCGAGGGATCCCACCTCTACCGCCTCAAGGGCAGTGTCCTGGAGCTTCAGACTCTTGGTCGGGGGATACAACTGGGGAGTATGACCAGTACCTCGCCCAGGCTGCCTCACCTGCTATGCTGAACAGGGGCCTTGTGGAGGGATCGGAAGATTGGAAGGGATAGGCAAGGAAGAGGGAAGGAAGCGGCCGTGGCCTTAAGTTAGGTACCATCCCGGCATTCGCCTGGAGGAGAAGTGGGAACCACGGAAAACCACTTCCAGGATGGCTGAGGTGGGAATCGAACCCACCTCTACTCAGTGGACCTCCCGAGGCTGAGTGGGCCCCGTTCCAGCCCTCGTACCACTTTTCAAATTTCGTGGCAGAGCCGGGAATCGAACCCGGGCCTCCGGGGGTGGCAGCTAATCACGCTAACCACTACACCACAGAGGCGGACGGAGAAATAAATGTGGTATAAAAAAAGGAACACTGCCAGTTTGTTCCACTTCGAGCCCAGATACAACAGAGTGTAATAATGTGGCAAACAGTATCGAAAAATAGTAAATCGTGTTGTTTATCTGAGTCAGACGCTTCCCATATTGGAAACAAAAATAATGAAGCAGAAACAATCATTTTAGTTGAAGCAAATTACGTATTTAGATTGTGAATGATAGTGATTCAATTTCTGACCATCCTGCAAAGTGAATACTAAATGAATTCCTTTGCGATCGTATCGCTAAATAAGGTCATGTGTGCATAAAATACAGAAAGTAATTGTGATTTTAGAAATTCATGCAGGCAATACACTGACTTAAATAAAGGTTTATTTTACAGAATCATGCGGAATGGCGAGAAATGACAAAGACAATTTTTAGTATCCTCTCAAAGCAAGGTTAGGTGCTGTATTTTAAAATAATAGCCTAATAATAATAATAATAATAATAATAATAATAATAATAATAATAATAATAATAATAATAATAATAATAATAATGTTATTGGCTACTTTTTACGGTTTTCGGAGATGCCGAGGTGCCGGAATTTATCCCCGTAGAAGTTCTTTAACGTGCCAGTAAATCTACCGACGCGAGGCTGACGTATTTGAGCACCTTCAAATACCACCGGCCTGAGTCAGGATCGAACCTGCCAAGTTGGGGTCAGAAGGCTAGCGCCTCAACCGTCTGAGCCACACAGCCTGGCGGTAGTGTATTTTATGTCCCATGTTTATTGTATAAAGAAACATAGCCGTTTGTAAAGCCTAATGAAGGATTTAATGACTGGAAAAATGGCTAGTACTGATTAACTGCCCACAAAAATTCAACTGAACACAAGAAGTGTTAAACTAAACTCTCAGCTTGAGACAGAAGTTAAATATTGGAGGGGCGTGTTTCAATATGCCGTTTCTATGATATAATAATAATAATAATGATAATATAATCAAATTCGAGGCTTATCTTACGGAGGTCGCTACTGTGGGTTTGGGTCAACATATAAGTTATTGGAAATTTCGAGATAGCTCTAGAGCTAATAGCAGAATTCGATCCTTTTCTACGTAAAGACACAGAACTTATGGACACAAGGAGAAAGGAAGCATATCAAATATTTATTTTCAAACGTTTGAAAAATTTATATAAATTCTGGCAGAAAAGGTGATGAACTATATCGTAGATGAAGTGAAGGAAACCGTGAGGAGTGTTGCAAACAGTGTGATGCCCTACAGAACAGAAATTTTACAGGAACAGCAAAAGGCTGATTGCTAGCAAACAATGCAAGTTATCTCTAAACACTCAATTGGAAGTGTAACTACGTTAAGCGCGTAACACGAATCCACTGAAAATGAAATCACTTCAAAACTGGTTTTCGTGAAAATTGGAAAAACGTTCTGGACATAACACGGTTTGAGTCACACAATATGGTAATCCTATTGTAAAAATAAAAATGAGACATATAATTTGTCAAATTCCTATGTAATTAAAAAAAAGTCCGCCTCTGTGGTGTAGTGGTTAGTGTGATTAGCTTTCCATCCCCCCACCAGGCCGCTGTTGAGTACAGCAGGTGAGGCCGCCTGGGCGAGGTATTGGTCCTCATCCCCAGTTGTATCCCCCAACCCAAAGTCTCGCGCTCCAGGACACTGTCCTTGAGGCGGTAGAGGCGGGATCCCTCCCTGAATCCGAGGGAAAAACCAACCCTGGAGGGTAAACAGATTAAGAAAGAATTAAAAAGAAACCACTGTTGTTATCACGTGCATTTCTTAATACGGGTTTATTGGTTTCTAAAGTGCAAAATCATGCTGTCATTGTTAACAGTAGCTTGAGGGTATACTGAACTTTACATTTTATTTATGCCTCCATCTGACTCCAAGCAGTGGCCCAAATGTTGTCATGTAAGAATCATTACCAGTATCGGTATACTTTTTCAAAAGGTACAGTCAAAGGTTCCACCTTTCCAATACTAAAAATTGTTTGTTTAACAAATAACAAATATCGGTACGTTTCGTCCATTTTGTGGACATCATCAGCCAAAATAATTGTAAGAATAAGTAAAATAGACAAAGACAAATACACATTAAAACATGACTCGGATTACCGAATACGTCAGTTAAAATGCATGTTATTTTTTTTTTTTTTTAAGAATGTTCTTGAAATGCTGGAGCACAAATGTATGGTTAAAATGAAGATAAAGATATTAAACATACGTGAAACTTCCAATAGAATATGATATTCGAGCTCTTCTTGTTGGCGTGATGATGTTGTTGATAATCCTTAATTAGGTTATGAGGTAGTCGGAATATTTGACTGTAAGTTCATATATGGAGAAATATTGTGATAGTTGAGTATCCATCCTTGTCTGCCCACGAGTGGATAGCTCGATCAACAGTAACATATTACATATTTTTCTGACTATTTCAATGTACGGGGAAAAATGTAACTCATACATGGAAACACAACTGTTAAATGTCTTGGTGAAAGGATCAAAATATATCATGCATACGCCTTTGTAGCTTGTACCATTCTCAAGAAAATTTTAAACATTATACCAGTATAGTTTTTTTTTACAGTGTGCTTTATGTCGCACCAACACAGATAGGTCTTATGGTAACGATGGGATAGGAAAGGGCTAGGAGTGGGAAGGAAGCAGCCATGGCCGTAATTAAGGTAATAATTAATTTCGTGTGGCTATTTCTAGCCGAGCGCAGCCTTTGGAAGGCAGACCCTCCGATGAGGGTGGGCGGCATCTGCCATGTGTAGGTAACTGCGTGTTATTGTGGTGGAGGATAGTGTTATGTATGGTGTGTGAGTTGCAGGGATGTTGGGGACAGCACAAACACCCAGCCAACCAATGAAGGTTAAAATCCCCGACCCAGCCGGGAATCGAACCCGGTACCCTCTGAACCGAAGGCCAGTACGCTGACCATTAAGCCAACGAGTCGGACCTTAATTAAGGTATTAGCCTGGTATTAACGTATTGCCTGGTGTAAAAATGAGAAACCATGGAAAACCATCTTAAGAGCTGCCGACAGTGGGTTTTAGAACCTACTATGTCCCGAATGCAAGCTGACAGCTACATGACCCAAGCCCCGCAGCCATTCACTCAGTTCGGGTAGAGTTAAAGAAAATGCTAATGATGACTCTACCGCCATAGAGGTTAAACTCTGTAGGATCCACTCCAAATTAGATAATAATTATTGCAATTATTGCAATAATAGGCCTAATATTATTATTGACAACACAATGAATTTTCCTCTTTTCAAATGCTTTAAAACCCTCTCTGACATTCTATCGGCGCTGGGTATCGTATCTAATGTATCTATACACATACTAGAATGGGCTCTGTTCACAACCTGGTGAAGAAAAGGCCTACTACTGCTACTACAAATGTTGTGCGATTGAATGGTTCTGTTGATTTAATGAAACCTTTGGAGGCTAGGATGCATAAAGTAAAAACTGACTTATCATCAGAGCAAATAGACAATAGTCTCTTAGAGATTTGCTCCTTTTCTCGCTCTTTGATGGATGCTCTACCTGGATCATGTTGTAGTGTCTTCCGCCTTGCAGCTAGGCAGCCCACTGTCGCTTTGAAGCCCCTGGAATGTACGAGTGTGTCCAGCTAGAGCGCTGACTCATGACTTGTGACGTCAGCCAGCCAGTATAAATTGGAGTGTAGATTCCGCCTACTAATATAGAACGTTACTTGTTATTTCACTCTTTACATAGGTAAAACCCTGGACATGAGAACAGGCAAGCAAACCGGCACTCTAACGAACATCTGTATATATACTGCATTGATAACCTTAGCTTAGTTACAGATCTGCAGTGACAAGTGTGCTTCAACAGCACCGCATAAGAAGGACATCGCCAGGCGGATGAAGACAGCCCCTTGCACCACGCAAAGCTTGGCTCCTATTCCCTTCTCCAAACGGAGACTTGGCGCCAGGGACCACTGGCCGCTGGACAATGGGACAAACCTGTGGCCCAAAGCCCAGACGCTAGTGGACCCGAGCCGATCCGGCAGTGACAAGAAGGACTGATCCCCACAATAATAGACAATGGCAAGGAAATGGTTATGATTGCATGACACCTATTTCTAAATAATACAACCTCTGGACTTTTCCAGCCCACATCCTTGCATGTTCTATCACCAGATGTCAGGTTTTACATGTAGGCTCTTTCTCTTTTCTGTCTATGTGATTTTTCCCTGACCCTTCAATACCACACCTTAACACCACCTTATCAACACAAACTCTAGCCATGGTAGCGAGTCTAACTCGGAAACCGGCCGATACTCCTTATATCACTTCCCACTCTTCCCTGCTATCTATTTTCTTCTTAGAAATTAATAGCATGTCAGAGGCCATGTAGATTGAGTCAATGGTCACGCGGGGGGAGTGGGCTTTGGAACTCCCCCGCCCCACCCCCCCCCCCGAAAAATAAAAGCTACTGTAGGCAGTCAGCTGTGTCCAGCGATCAGCTCTACGCCGTAAGTCAGACGCGGAGGTACCCCTCTTGAAAATGTGGACTGAATAGGCGGACTGAACTCTGATCGAGAGGTCTCACCTCTGGACTAACTACTAACTACCACCTCAAGAACCCCGCCTTCCTTATAACTTAGCCTACACCATTTAGCATTCTGCTAGAAAGAACTACGCATTACGTTCAAGCCAGACTTCCAGACTTTAGATAGCCATCA
The DNA here is from genome assembly GCF_040414725.1 of Anabrus simplex. Taxonomy (NCBI): domain Eukaryota; kingdom Metazoa; phylum Arthropoda; class Insecta; order Orthoptera; family Tettigoniidae; genus Anabrus; species Anabrus simplex. The sequence goes on along the minus strand of NC_090265.1, from coordinate 1,640,909,300 downwards.
GCTATCAGAGACTTTCACATGTTAGTGACACTCTACATCGTCAGTATAGACATAATTGTACATATTGGACCAAAGTTGTATAAATGTAAATACGTCTTGTTCAGACAGCAAACTTATTCACAGTATTATTTAGTGTGTGCTCCACAATAAGAAACAAGCCTCAAGTTCCTTAATTTTTGTGTATTGTACAAAAGATTGCAAGAAAATAAACTTTTTAAGTTTTTTTTTTTTTTTTTGCTAGTTGCTTTACGTCGCACCGACACAGATAGGTCTTATGGCGACGATGGGACAGGGAAGGACTAGGAGTGGGAAGGAAGCGAACGTGGTCTTAATTAAGGTACAGCCCCAGCATTTGCCTGGTGTGAAAATGGGAAACCACGGATAACCATTTTCAGGGCTGCCGACAGTGGGGTTCGAACCTACTATCTTCCGAATACTGCATACTGGCCGCACTTAAGCGACTGCAGTTATCGATCTCGGTCTTTCTAATTGTGTTAGGTGTATTGTGCTCCTTGTATACAACAGATCACATCACCCGGCGATGAAATATTTTAACCTACTTAAGAAAGGGAGTGGTAATCATGGTTTCACTCACTCTCAAATTCCTAATCCTGCAATAAGATCAATAAGAAAGAAGAAGACAAAAATATGCAAACACTGTAGCACAGTATAATTTTATTAGCAGAAAGAAAGTTGTATGTGTTACCGTGTTTTGGTGGATCAGCAGAGGTGAAAGAAGGTGCGGCCTGGAATGGGTCTAACTACAAGTCCGAAAGATGAATTTAAAATTTAAATAAAGGTTATATTTTCAATAGACAACAAAATTTAACAATTTTCACTAGGTGAAATAACAAAGAAAAATCGTGTACACTGTAACTTTACAAACGAAAGCACAAGTTAAGGGGTCTTTACAAATTCTGGGCTACGAGCCCCAAAGTTTAACAATTTCTGAGCTCTCAGCTCACAACCACAAATTACCAAAGAGCAGAAAACCCCTCATAACATGGCGCACTTGCTCCCACCTTCACATCTCAAGCCTCTTGAGGCACTTTTACCACAACACCATAAAGAGCTGACCCGCTCTCAAGCTTTCAAGCCTATTAAAGGCAATACAAAGCTTTACAATCACTTGCCATCGAGGCACAACTTACACGAATTACGCAGAGGTATCTCGTACCCAGGCTACCGGGCCTTAAAAGAAAAATAATAGGTTAATGAAATGGCCCAAAATACCAATATGAATGGAGGCGTTGCTTGCACTCCTACATGTAACTTGTTAAAACCTAAGGGGCACTAGGCCGATTACACAGGGGCTATTCCCACACTAGGGAGGTGATTCGTATAAGAAAATTAATTTAACACATTAATGAAGAGAAGAAAATCGGTTATGAAAATGTAGTCACCTCAAATCCAAACTGAAGGGGAGCTTGAGAGGGTAAAGCACTCTCTATCCCCGATTTACCATTAAAGTAATAAGAAAATGTTTACATAAGCCGGCACTAAGTTACATTTTTAAACAGGTAGGATACTTTGAATAGGTTTCGAACCTTCCCCGGGGCTTAAACTGCTGAGCAAGAAAGAAATAAAGATGTTAAAAGGCCATTACCTTTGCTGAAGAGCTGCTGCTCGAAGGAAGAGGCGCAACCCGCCCCCTGCTATACTTCCATACATTAAGCTAGATGTTGTTGAAGTGGCCGAGAGACCAGAAAATCAGCAGCTTTTATATCCTCGTGGAAGATTCGAGACCTTTCATGAATAATTAAGACACACCCACATGCGTTTATTGGTCGGCTAAAAGTTACAAGTCAAAAATGAAGAAACCTGTGATTGAGGGAAATAATTTACAGAAATTCCTTATTGGGTAAATTCAAAACAGGCAGAAAGAAAGGATTAATATTGCCAACCCACCAATGAAAGAACAAAATTTAGTAAGGACAACAACTTATGAATACAAAATATCTTCAAGAAAAGTTCCTTCACTTTGCACCAGGGTGCATGATCATAGTTTTTGGTAGAGACATCTGTTGGAGAATGTCCACACTTCTTGATAATTAGTAAACAAAAACAATTCAAAATTAACACAGTGACATCTTCAGATAAACGGTTGAATTAATTTAGTTTTAAAGTTCAGAGTTTCAGCTGTAGAGGAGTAACATAAAGGCGGAAAATTCAAATGTGTGGCTTATAGGTGTACCAACCGGTACAGTATGATACTATATTTAATGAATAACTAGTCACATCCTAATTGTCTAGCACTTTCAAATGAAGTCGAGAGATATTTTTCAGAATTATTTAGGCCTGCTAATGATATATATGTTGAAAATCTAGTATAATTGTTCCACCTAGTCAATACATTCAAATTAATTCACAATTCAAGATTGCAAAAACATCAGATTAAATTATGACATCTTTGGACTCCTCTTTTCAAACTAGCAATAGCATTCCTAATACACTGGTGATATCGGAGGAGGATGTGAACAGAGCCCATTCTGGTATGTGTATAGATACATCAGATATATTAACCAGCGCTGATAGAATTTCAGTGAGGGTTTTAAAGCATTTGAAAACTGGAAAATTCATTGCATTGTCAGGATCTGCAATTCTCCATTTTGGAGTGGATCCTACAGAGTTTAAGATCTAAGAAATTGGAGGCCTATAACAATTTTCTCGGTTATTAGAAGAATATAATTTAATATGTGTTTAGATAAGATGCTTTGCGGTTTCAAAGGCCTTTCTTGTCATCAGAGAGGTTTTGTCTCTTCACCAGGAACACACATAAACACATCGTTGATTAATGATTGGCTCAGAATGGCTAAGGCAAAGAAACAGGTCTGTTGTGAGGCATTCTTAAATGTGATAAAAGCCTTTGACTCTTGTTGACCACGAGAAAATTAGCAGAGCAGCGGGTCATTAGGTATGTTAGATTCCAAAATGAGTTAAAAAAGAAAGTAATGTAAATTTAAATCTTATAGCAGTTGTATGATATTAATTGAATTGATTCTACATACTGAATATGAGTTGATTATGTATATAAGTTGAGAAACTAGTATACTGGTTCCACCTAGTCAATACATATAAGTTTATTCACAATTCAGAGCTGTAAAAACATCATATTAGAACAACAGTACATGTTTCGGTTGCATTAGGCCATCTTCAGCTGTCTAGAAATAACTTTAACTGAAAATTAATATATTGAAAGTTGTAAAACATGAGTAAAATTTACATTCATATGATATACTTTTAAATTAAAATAAGTGCATGCTGAATCATCATTAGATAAAAGAATCACTTCATGTAGTATGATGAAGTCAGAATGAGTCTGATATTGAACAGTTCATCATCATCTTGTTTGCATTTTCCCATTTATGTGGGGTCTGCCTTCTTGCAATGTTTCCTCCACTTCAATCGATCCATAACGTCCCGAGGGTTGAGTTTGGTGAGCCGTATGTCATCTGTCACCCCATCCAGCCAGCATGTTTGAGGTCGCCCTCAAGGTCGGCGACCCTCTACGTTCAGTTGAAGGGCAGTCTTTGCAACTTAGGTTTCACTGCTACAGAGTATTTGCTCATACCATCGCAGACGAGATTCACGCATTTTTCTCTGTGATTGGGGCAATTTTGAATTTCTTCCGCACATCATCATTCCTGATATGGTCTAATCGAGTCAAGCCATTGGACCAGCACAGCATCTTCATTTACATTGCATGAAGTGCCTGTTCATGCTTCGATGTTGTAGGCCAGCATTCAGATCCATAAAGGACCACCAGTCTAATCACTGTGTGGTAGACTTTAGATTTTAGATCCAATGGATTTTCTCATCACACATGAGTCCAGTAACTTGGCACCATTTCATCCATGTGGCGCTTGACATCAAGAATCGTACTGCAGTCTGAGATGAAGCATGACCCAAAGTATTTGAACTAGGTCACTTTGTTAAGTTGAACCCCACCCACAGTGGTCATGCTATCAGTTTGGTCACTGCATTCCAGGTACTCCATCTTCTTCAGATTTAATTTCATCCCAAAATCTTCAAGACTTGCTGTTCGAGGCCCTCACGTGTCTCGTTAGCTTACATGACATCATCTACATATAATAATGCCCATGGATGCCTAGTCTGGATATCATTTGTGATGACATTCATGCAGAGTATGAAGAGCAATGGGGACAAGGCTGATCCTTGATGGACACCAGCATTAATTTGGAAGGCATCGGACATTCCTGCTGCACACCATACTGAACTTGAGGTCTTTCGGTACAGAAGTTTCATCCAGTTGACATAGGTTTCAGGAACACTGTGTAGTATCATTGGTAGCCAAATGAGATCATGTGGTATTCTGTCTTTTCCAAATCAAGAAAGGCCAAGTGAACTGTCTTCCTTTTCTCGTGGTGTCTTTCCATCAATGATGTTATTCTGTACAGAGTAATAAATAATTAAAACATTGTGAGTAACTGCAAAATGACCTTGATAACGTTGTGAGATGGACAGTAGGCAATGACATGATGGTAAATGGGGTTAAAAGTCAATTATTTGCATGAATAGATAACGTCTGTTGTTCTGCTGTTTTTAATAGACCCACACTGGTTAGATGAAACAATGATGATGTTTCATAACCTTGCATCAAGAACATGTTCAAAGATTTTCATAGTATGGCATAAGAGGCGGACTGGCCTATAATTTGTACAATCCTGTATATCTCCTTTTCCTTTCCAAATTGGAATTATGGTACTGGTCTTCCAGGCCTCTGGTACTGTGTTCTCCAAAATTCTAGGTAATAAATTACAATGATGATGTAATTAAAAATAAGTTCTATTCCTTAAAATGTGTTTCACATAAAAATATTGACAGTTAATTCATTAAAATTGTTGTTCTACTTCATATAAAAACTTCTAGAATATTAGAGTTTACAAATGTAGATTAAATTAATTTTAATGCAGCCAGCAATTGAGTGAAAGTGAACTACCATGTGTAAGTGCCTGGTGTGAAAATGGGAAACCACGGAAAACCATCTTCAGGGCTGCCGACAGTGGGGTTCGAACCTACTATTTCCCGAATACTGAATACTGGCCGCACTTAAGTGACTGCAGCTATCAAGCTCAGTATTTATTGAGTAATTAAGGAGCTTACTGATGCAGAGATTTCTGATTTATATGAGTTTTCAGTAGTTGATTTATTAGGCCAGATATTTGTCTTGCTTTTGTGGATGATCTAGCCTGATAGGAGATAATGAAACTAGCAAAAGCAAACTCATTCAACTTGCAAAAAGCGGTTTGGCATTCATTGGTTTCGGGGTATATACTAAAGACAATGTGTTGGGATATAGTACCAATATCTGAAGTACTTATTTGATTATTGTTTGCATGAAGGAGCTGTACCAAATGAATGGAGAGTTGCTATAGTAGCCCCTGTGTATAAAGGAAAGGGTGATAAATATGAAGCTGAAAATTACAGCCCAGTCAGTTTGACATGCATTGCATGCAAGCTTTGGGAAAGCATTCTTTCTGATTATATTAGACATGTTTGCAAAATAAATAAGTGATTTGATAGAAGGCAGTTTGAAGGATTCCAGCAAGATATTCTGGATTCATGAGGTCAATTGGACTGTATCATAATTGACATATCTAAGACATTTGATAGGGTAGTTCATGGGAGACTACTGATAAAAATGAGTGCAATTGGACTTGACAAAAGAGTGACTGAATGGGCGCCTATGTTTCTAGGAAATAGAACTCAGAGAATTAGAGTAGGCAAAGCTTTATCTGTCCCTGTAATAATTAAGAGGGGAATTCCTCAAGGCAGTATTATAGGGAATCAGAGATAAGGCTTTTTGCAGATGATGTTATTCTGTACAGAGTAATAAATAATTACCAACATTGTGAGCAACTGCAAAATGACCTCGATAATGTTGTGAGGTGGACAGTAGGCTATGGTATGATGATAAACGGGGTTAAAAGTCAAGTTGTGACTTTCACAAATAGGAAAAGTCCCCTCAGTTTTAATTACTGTGTTGATGGGATGAAAGTTCCCTTTGGGGATCATTGTAAGTACCTAGGTCTTAAATAAGGAAAGATCTTCATTGGGGTAATCACATTATGATTTTAAATAAAGGGTACGTGGTTATGAGGGTATTTAGGGGCTGTAGTATGGATGTAAAGGAGAGGGCATATAAGTCTCTGGTAAGACCCTAACCAGAGTATGGTTCCAGTTTATGGGACCCTCACCAGGATTACCTGATTCAAGAACCGGAAAAAATCCAAAGAAAAGCAGCTCAATTTGTTCTGGATAATTTCCGACAAAAGAGTAGCGTTACAAAATTGTTGCAAGTTTTGGGCTGGGAAGAATTGGGAGAAAGGAGACAAGATGCTCGACTAAGTGTTATATTACATTACATTTTAATGTTCATAATAAGTGGTATGTTCCGAGCTGTCAGTGGAGAGGTGGCGTGGAATGACATCGGTAGACGAATAAGTTTGAGTGGTGTCTTTAAAAGTAGAAAAGATCACAATATGAAGATAAAGTTGGAATTCAAGAGGACAAATTGGGGCAAATATTCATTTATAGGAAGGGGAGTTAGATATTGGAATAACTTACCAAGGGAGATGTTCAATAAATTTCCACTTTCTTTCCAATCATTTAAGATTAGGTAGGAAAACAACAGATAGGGAATCTGCCACCAGGGTGATTGCCCTAAATGCAGATCAGTAATGATTGATTGATTGATTGATTGATTGATTGATTGATTGATTGATTGATTGATTGATTGATTGATTGATTGATTGATTGATTGATTGATTGATTGATTGATTGATTGATTGATTGATTGATTGATTGATTGATTGATTGATTGATTGATTGATTGATTGATTGAAGGGGATAATGAAACTAGCATAAACAAACTCATTCAACTTGCAGAAAGCTGTTTGGCATCCATTAGTCCAAAATTACCCAACAAAGAATAAATTAATTTGTCTCAAAAATAGTAATCTTGCATCTACATAAATTACCACTTCAGATGGTTCTGTTATACATAATTTGACAAAAAATTATGAATGCATCAGATATCTTGACATTAACTCTTGTGATGAAATTGTCTTTGATGAAGATGAGGTCATAAAAAACCTAAATATAAACACAACAAATTGTGTAGTTTCACCTTTGCTGGAACCTGATCAGAAACACTCTATCATTAATCAGTGTACATGGATTGATTTTTTTAATAGTGGCAACTATTTTTTATTTAGATACATAGTATACTTACAAAGCTAGGCATTTTAAAGACCTTTGAAATATTCACCACCATTGTGTAACACTTGTTCCCCATTTTTCAAAGAAATAAACTTCATTTTTGTTTCCATATTGAACTGAGATCATAGAGATAAATTTTTAAGGTTTTCAAGGTTTTTTATTGAAAAGGTTGAACCTTAAAAATCACTTGTTCCCAGTGATGTAGAAGCCGTTGGATGCCATTGAGAGCACCCGATCTCTGGAGGTCGCGGACGGAGCGGTCGGTGGCCTGGCGAATGTCATCCACTATGCTGAAGTGGACCCCTCGAAGTGGTGTTTTCATTTTAGGGATGAGATTGTAGTCGCAGGGACTGAGGTCTGGAGAACAAAGGGGGTGGTAAAGCACTTCCCAGCCCCAGTGACTGAGCAACTCAGCCACAGCTTCTGCTGCATGCGACCTTACATTGCCATACAGCATGATGGGTTGGTTATTCAGGAAGTGTCCTTCGTTTTTTTTCTTCTTAGAGCTGCTACCAGGTTCGTTTGCAAAAATGTACAGTAATATTCCGCATTAACAGTACATCCTCGTGGAACAGTATGCTTTACGATAACACCATCCCAGCCGTAGGCAACTATCAACATGGCCTTTACATTGGTTCCGGTCAACCGAACCGTTACTTTTCATGGTGATCCGTGATGACGCCACTCGTTTGATTGACGTTTCAACTGTGGTTCACAAACTCTGGCCCAGGTCTCATCAATAGCGATTATCCGCCATATTCTTCGCATTCATAGTGCTCTAAGTGCGTACAGGCTGCATCACATCGCAACCATCTTTTATGTTCGGTCAAATCACGTGGAACCCATCTGGAGGCGATTTTCTGCATTCTCAGGCAATTCTTCAGGATTTGAAGCACAGTCAAAGGCACCAGCCCTGTATCGTTGGCCAATTCATGAATTAGTGTTCCAAAAGCCAGCACTAAGGTGTTCATATTCTGCACGTCGTCAACACTTGCTGCAGGATGACCAGGCCGCAGCATGTCTGTCACATTTTGTCGTCTGTCTTTGAAAGCCTTGACCCACTGTACTACAGTACAGTAAGGTAATGCACTTTCACTGCAAGTAATCCTTCGTAACACTGCCTTGCATTGCGACCTCTAGCGCATTCAACTTTCGACCAGCTCCTCTGATCTTGCTTTGAAATCATTACAGCTGTACTTCACGAGCACACAGTCAAAACTGCGTTCTTTTTGTTGTCCCTGCACACATGCATGGCATGTGGAGGGTAAGTTTATTTATGCTGAGGGAGGGTGGGTATCTAAGCTACCTCAGGCATACATTATATTGTCTGGGTCTGTTTCACGACATTGTTACAACATAGTTGCCACCATTAAAAAATCAACCCATGTATATGGCCAAGTCTCATACATATATTGCATGCAGTGTGCACCATTAATAAAGATTAAGAATAGCTTTCTAGATGATGTTGATAAGTTACTGAGAGGAGCTGTGAAAGAAATCATAGGGCTTCCTCATGACTGTCCAGATGGAATGATTTATGCTCCAAGAAATTACCAGAGACTGGGTCTTGTGAAAGCTAAATGGGAGGCCTCCTTTAACATCACAACATCTGTAGCCATCTGCTTTATGTCAATGATGCCCACCTTCACTCTGTCAGAGACTTACTGTGTGAGAGGAAATCTATATTTGGCATTTTAAATACCAACGGAGCTGATAACAAAAACCAACTGGCAGGTGTTTAAGAAAAGTCTTAAGGGAGGAAAAAAAAAAAAAAGGTAGAAAGCCTTTCATACACAAGATTCAAACTCCTTGAGAGGAAGGGGCATCTCAACATATGCTGCTCTACCCAAAGCCAATTTGTTCGGTGAATAATCCCATAGGATTGTCATCTTCAGAGTGGGCAAATGCCCTTAAAATATAATCCAATATCTTGATGGTTTGAACAGTCCCTGGAAGGTGCACAAGTACAACTGGCTGTCATCATCCTGACTGTGTCACGACTGAAAATTTAGGGCACCTGCTTGGTATCTGCCCCATGGGAGCACTGCAAAGGAATAACCATCACAGGGTTAGATCAGCTGGTCTTCAGCATTAAAAGAAATGAAGTGGCACATTTCCGAAGAAGTTCACTGTGTTTCTTCTACGGGCCCACATCATTGCCAGTCATCCAATAAAATCACACTGCTTTAGTGCTAGAGCCAACTACATATACATTTTGAAAGAGACATTGAGCAGGTGATTGAGGTTGACACTGGAAAGGGAGATATTTATGAACCATGCCTCCCATATTTACGTGAACATTACAACATTCGACTTGAAAATTGGTCAGTTAAAAAGCTGGTATTTGGCAGCAGGGGAGGTTTTAGAAAATACACTTCGAATATCTTAAAACAGTTAAGTAACCCAACAATAGTCACTCAACAATATCATAACAGGCATTATCAAAGATCATTAAGCATTCTGCATCACCACCTCTATATTTCATGATTGCCAATCTAGCTCATTTTGTGTCCAGCTCCATGGCTAAATGGTTAGCGTGCTGGAATTTTAACCATCGTTGGTTAATTTCTCTCGCATGGGGACTGGATGTGTCGTCTTCATCATCAATTATGGTTAAAATTCCTGACCCTGCCAGGAATCAAACCCGGGACCCCTGTGAACAAAGGCCAGCACACCAACCATTTAGCAATGGAGCCGGACAGTACCATGATGAAGAGAACACTTGTAGGATAATACATTCAAAAGGCCTGTATAACCTAAATAGCCTGAAGAGTGATGAACTCAAACAGATCATCCAGGGATCTCTCCTCTTTACTGTCTATATGCTTGATCTCTCATCTCACCATTAATAGATCAATGATCTGATGACACTGAGCTGTACAGAAAAAAGGATGATGACTTTGCTATACGAGGAGCCTGTAATAGCCGAGGATGAGTAGGTCTGAAAATCCCATTGTGAAAAGTATCTTTCCACAGTGCATTAATTTTAAATTACTCTGCATAACTCCAAGCTATAATTACCTGCTGAAGTTTGGATCATTTAAAAGTATTACACTTTAAGAAGCAATGCATGAAGTGGATGTTCAGAAGTACACAAGCTTGCATTGGAACAGATAAGTATTTTTTTGACCAGATATCAATCAATCAATACTGATCTGCATTTAGGGCAGTCGCCCAGGTGGCAGATTCCCTATCTGTTGCTTTCCTAGCCTTTTCCGAAATGATTTCAAAGAAATTGGAAATTTATTGAACATCTCCCTTGGTAAGTTATTCCAATCCCTAACTCCCCTTCCTATAAATGAATATTTGCCCCAGTTTGTCCTCTTGAATTCCAACTTTATCTTCATATTGTGATCCTTCCTACTTTTATAGACGCCATTCAAACCTATTCGTCTACTAATGTCATTCCACGCCATCTCTCCGCTGACAGCTCGGAACATACCACTTAGTCGAGCAGCTCTTCTTCTTTCTCTCAATTCTTCCCAACCCAAACATTGCAACATTTTTGTAACGCTACTCTTTTGTCGGAAATCACCCAGAACAAATCGAGCTACTTTTCTTTGGATTTTTTCCAGTTCTTGAATCAGGTAATCCTGGTGAGGGTCCCATACACTGGAACCATACTCTAGTTGGGGTCTTACCAGAGACTTATATGCACTCTCCTTTACATCCTTACTACAACCCCTAAACACCCTCATAACCATGTGCAGAGATCGGTACCCTTTATTTACAATCCCATTTATGTGATTACCCCAGTGAAGACCTTTCCTTATATTAACACCTAGATACTTACAATGATCCCCAAAAGGAACTTTCACCCCATCAACGCAGTAATTAAAACTGAGAGGACCTTTCCTATTTGTGAAACTCACAACCTGACTTTTAGCCCCGTTTATCAACATACCATTGCCTGCTGTCCATCTCACAACATTTTCGAGGTCACGTTGCAGTTGCTCACAATCTTGTAACTTATTTATCACTCTATAGAGAATAACATCATCCGCAAAAAGCCTTACCTCCGATTCCACTCCTTTACTCATATCATTTATATATATAAGAAAACATAAAGGTCCGATAACACTGCCCTGAGGAACTCCCCTCTCAACTATTACAGGGTCAGACAAAGCTTCACCTACTCTAACTCTCTGAGATCTATTTTCTAGAAATATAGCAACCCATTCAGTCACTCTTTTGTCTAGTCCAATTGCACTCATTTTTGCCAGTAGTCTCCCATGATCCACCCTATCAAATGCTTTAGACATGTCAATCGCGATACAGTCCATTTGACCTCCAGAATCCAAGATATCTGCTATATCTTGCTGGAATCCTACAAGTTGAGCTTCAGTGGAATAACCTTTCCTAAAACCGAATTGCCTTCTGTCGAACCAGTTATTAATTTCACAAACATGTCTAATATAATCAGAAAGAATGCCTTCCCAAAGCTTACATACAATGCATGTCAAACTTACTGGCCTGTAATTTTCAGCTTTATGTCTATCACCCTTTCCTTTATACACAGGGGCTACTATAGCAACTCTCCATTCATCTGGTATAGCTCCTTCGGCCAAACAATAATCAAATAAGTACTTCAGATATGGTACTATATCCCAACCCATTGTCTTTAGTATATCCCCAGAAATCTGATCAATTCCAGCCGCTTTTCTAGTTTTCAACTTTTGTATCTTATTGTAAATGTCATTGTTATCATATGTAAATTTTATTACTTCTTTGGCCTTAGTCTCTTCCTCTATCTCGACATTATCCTTGTAACCAACAATCTTTACATACTGCTGACTGAATACTTCTGCCTTTTGAAGATCCTCACATACACACTCCCCTTGTTCATTAATTATTCCTGGAATGTCCTTCTTGGAACCTGTTTCTGCCTTAAAATACCTATACATACCCTTCCATTTTTCACTAAAATTTGTATGACTGCCAATTATGCTTGCCATCATGTTATCCTTAGCTGCCTTCTTTGCTAGATTCAATTTTCTAGTAAGTTCCTTCAATTTCTCCTTACTTCCACAGCCATTTCTAACTCTATTTCTTTCCAGTCTGCACCTCCTTCTTAGTCTCTTTATTTCTCTATTATAATAAGGTGGGTCTTTACCATTCCTTACCACCCTTAAAGGTACAAACCTATTTTCGGATTCCTCAACAATTTCTTTAAACCCATCCCAGAGTCTGTTTACATTTTTATTTACCGTTTTCCACCGATCATAGTTACTTTTTATAAACTGCCTCATACCTGCTTTATCAGCCATATGGTACTGCCTAACAGTCCTACTTTTAAGACCTTCCTTTCTATCACATTTATTTTTAACTACCACAAAAACAGCTTCATGATCACTAATACCATCTATTACTTCAGTTTCCCTACAGAGCTCATCTGGTTTTATCAGCACCACATCCAAAATATTTTTCCCTCTGGTTGGTTCCATCACTTTCTGAATCAGCTGTCCTTCCCATATTAACTTATTTGCCATTTGTTGGTCATGCTTCCTGTCGTTCGCATTTCCTTCCCAATTGACATCTGGCAAATTCAGATCTCCCGCTACAATCACATTTCTTTCCGAAGCAGTAAATTAAATTAAAATAGTTCTTTAAACTTTACATACAGTACTGTATTATGATGCCTATCACTGTAGTAAGGATGTAAAGGGGAGGGCATATATGGTAAGTCTCTGGTAAGACTACAACAAGAGTATGGTTCCAGTATATGGGACATTCTACATGATTACTTGATTCAAGAAATGAAGAAAATCCAAAGGAAATAGCTTGATTTGTTCTGGGTGATTTACGACAAGAAGAGTAGCATCACAAAAATGTTGCAAAGTTTGGACTGGGAAGACTTGGGAGAAAGTAGATGAGTTACTCAACTAAGGTATGTTCTGAGCTGTAAGCGGAGAGATGGCATGCGATGACATTAGTAGACTACGGTAATAAGTTTGAGTGGTGTTTTTAAAGTCCGGCTTCGTGGCTAAATGGTTAGCGTGCTGGCCTTTGGTTACAGGGGTCCTGGGTTTGATTCCCGGCAGGGTCAGAATTTCCGGTCTAGGAAGCCAAGAATACCGACCGAGAGGATTCGTCGTGCTGACCACACGACACCTCGTAATCTGCAGGAATTCGGGCTGAGCAGCAATCGTTTGGCAGGCCAAGGCCCTTCATGGGCTGTAGTGCCATGGGGTTTCGTTTGGTTTGGTGTTTTTAAAAGTAGGAAGGATCACAATGTGAAGATAAAGTTGGAATTCAAGAAGCCAAACTGGGGCAATTATTTATTTATAGGAAGAGGAGTTAGGGACTGGAATAGTTTACCAATGGATATGTTCAATAAATTTCCAAATTCCAAATACTAAATGTACGTAACACTACCTAATAGGCTGAAAGTCAGTTTTGATTACAATGCGGTCATGAAAATTTGATATTCATTCTTTGCAATTATTTAAGAAAAGACTAGGTAAAAAAGAGATTGAGAATCTGCCACCTGGGTGACTGGCCTAAATGCAGTCAAGCAGCTCGTCTTCTTTCTCCCAAGTCTTCCCAATCCAAACTTTGCAACATTTTCGTAATGCTAATCTTTTGTTGGAAATCGCCCAGAACAAATTGAGCTGCTTTTCTTTGGATTTCTTGAACCAAGCAATCCTGCTGAAGGTCCCATATACTGGAACCATACTTTAGTTGGGGATCTTACCAGAGATTTATATGCCCTCTTCTTTACATCCTTGCTACAACTTCTAAATACCCTCATAACCATGTTCCGTAAAATGGGGTAACTTTGGCCACTTTCTTGTATATTTTAAAATTAAAATGTGAAATATTCCCTCTAATTTTCTGAGAAATATAATATAAGTTCTGCCATATTTGTTCTTCATTTTTAAATATGAACATAATTCTAATTGTTAATCAGTAATGAATTATGATCATTGAAATGTTTTCTTCGATGTAGTGTTACTTTGGCCACCGTGAATGTTTTTAAAAACCTGCAGAATTCCCAGTATCACCAATCACAAACAAATTAAAATGATTTGTAGTGAAACAGGTGTATAGTGGTCAAATTCACATATTCCCCAAAGAAGAAACTATTTTATTTAGCCTAAGTGTACAAGCATTGTTTGAATTACATGTTGCATTGCATAAATATTTGTAATGGTACAAAAGATAATAAATAAAAGGTACAAAAATCATAAAGCCCAATTGTACGGAGAGAAAAGGAGGTTGGAAAAGAAGCAATCTTGTAGACTGTCCTCATAATACACTGTCTTCTAAATTAGAAATATGTGGACTGTCAATCAAGTTCTTAAATGTGTATCATCCAGGTCATCTGATATCCGTCTATTTATCATTGAAAATGAGAACTGTCTATCCCGTCCCTTTCGGGATAAACTTCCCCGTTTATTGTTATTGTGCCTTTATTAATCTCTTCTGAAGCGTTCTTGAAGTAAACAGGATTGTAATTAAAATACCCACGGACGTGTAATGTTTTCCTGTATGTTCTTGGTATGGCCGAAGTTACCCCGGAAGAGGACAACGTTTATCACAAAACTATTCCCTGAAAAACCTATTTGAATAAAATGCATCAAATTGTGTTGATCAGTTACCGGACGTATTTACATTTTGACCCCATAAACCACTGGAATGGAGAATTGAATACTGGAGAAAGAGAACAGTTTGTTTTCTGATGTTACCAGACAAGACAATATTCGGGGCTGCGAAAAAAGTAGTTTCACTCAACAATGAGCCCGCCAATGTTCTATGGACTACCAAGTGTTGATAGAGAATTCCATTGTATGTGCATTTCAGTTGTTGCAAGTGGTTCATCTTTCCCAGTATAGGAAACATGAGAAAATAAGTGTTGCTATTCGTTAGTGGCCGAAGTTACCCTGTATGGCCGAAATTACCCCACTTTATGGTTATTTACAATCCCATTGATGTGATTACCCCAATGAAGATCTTTCCTTACATTAACACCTAGTTACTTACAATGAACCTCAAAAGGAACTTTCACCTAATCAATGCAGTAATTAAAACTGACAGGACTTTTCGTATTTGAGGTGCTTGGGGCTAGATAATGGTAAGCCACATTGAGGAAATTTTACAGGAGAGCCATATGAAGGTTCAAAAAATTCCATAAATCAGGTGATGGACATAAGAGATATGTTTATTGAATGATAAGGTACTATATACATTAAGGTATTATTGTAACATGAAACAGAACCTTTTTAACTAATGTACATAGTATAAAAAACATTAACACACATAATTTTGTGGCTTGTCATTGACTATCACCAAAGTTTCAGTGCCAAACTTTGGCTTTACTGATCACCGATCACGTCACTCTCACCGTCATCTAATTTTTTTTAATTTTTTTTTCTAGTTGTTTTACTTCGCACCGACACAGATAGGTCTTACGGCGACGATGAGACAGGAAAGGGCTAAGAGTGGGAAGGAAGCGGCCGTGGCCTTAATTAAGGTACAGCCCCAGCATTTGCCTGGTGTGAAAATGGGAAACCACGGAAAACCATTTTCAGGGCTGCCGACAGTGGGGTTCGAACCTACTATCTCCCGAATACTGGATACTGGCCGCACTTAAGCGACTGCAGCTATCGAGCTCGGTACCGTCATCTAAGAAAGTGCCATCAATTAATTCAGGTTCCTCAACCTGCTCTGTGGTTTCGTACTGAGTCAGAGATAAATAATATCCATGATGCACTGCAGGTATGTAGGGAAGCTGGTCCATGACGTCAGACAGTTTCTTATGCCATATAGGAATGGGCCTACTATTTTTTGGTGTTAAGGTCGCAATCCACGATGTCCGTGAAGGACAGCCATGCTTCTTGACATTAATTTCACAGATGTCTCCGTGATCAGTGTACTCTTCACCCTTAAAAAAATAATGTCCATCTTACAACGTGTTTATGAAACATATCGTATTGCTAATTCAATATTAATTCAATATTTTGTGCCGGCTCTCCTAAATAATAATATTAATTATTATTATTACTTAATTATTTTTCTAATAGTTTTAATTCTGGTTAATACCTATGTTTAAGTGCATACCCGATTACACCGGCGTTTACGTTTAGCTCTTTTACTCAACTCCGGTGTTTACTGCCACCATCGAACTACACGCCGTGCGCTAGCTCACAGCGGGCTGCAGCAGCAGGCAGAGTGTGACGTGGAATGTATGATGTCACAGCTGGATTACATCAGCCGGTAGAACATTCAAAACATTCTATTGCTAATAACGTTTTTTGGGTTAAGATAAAATTAAGAGCACAACATTATTGTGTTAACCAATTTTATGTTCCCATTTTCACCAAGTTTGGAGAGAATCCGATCAGCATCGAAGGAGATATTCAACAGAATACAATAACTTAAATGTCCACAAATCTTGTATAAAAGGAGTGCCACTTAGCAGGTCTAAGTTGGTCAAGTACCACAGCCGAGACCGGACGGTCGGCTGGTGGCATTATTCGTTGCAAAACTATGGTTTCGCTGAGTGTCAACTGTTTGATGAAGTACTTCATATTTAGAAAACTTTAACTCCACGGTAACATAAACTGGACTTATAAATTTTCAGTGTTGTCCGTTCGCGAGGGATAAAACTTCTCAATGTGAACTTGAACATTGTAATTTAATTTGGGGTCATTTCCAAGTGACTAATCATTTCTTTAATTCAAGTTATGTGTTTCTGGGACTTGTATTATTTTCTACCCAATGCTTATGTTTCAAAGTGATTAAAATATTTCGTTAAATAACCGAGTGCTTACATTTCAAATTGATCATAATATTCTTCGAGTGAGAGACTTCAAACAGTGCTTTAAAACCTAAGTTTTCATTGAGTGATTAAAATATTTTGACAAAGTATAACATTATACTTGAACTTAGTATTCCTCGAGTGATGAAAGGTTGAGATAGTACTTTGAATGCTTCACTGAACTTGTATTTTTGCAAAGTGGAGATTATTTCTCACATACTTCCTAAACATTCCATAGGTTCTTGACTATGAATAGTGTATTAGAACTTGTGCTTCTGTAAAGAGTATTCAAGGAGAGCCTGTAGACAGACTCAACTCCATTTGTGTTACAATGTTATTTGTGATTAACTAAAGTGAACGAGACTTATTTCACAGGATGAATATTTTCGTTGCTAATTAATTGAAGTGATTATCTTCAAATTTATAAGATATCATGCAAACTTATGAACAATCACCGAGTGATAAAACTTTATTTTACCAAGTATCGCGTTATTTGTATTACTTCCTAAGTCGATTCCAGTGACATTCGACAGTGCAAAGTTATACAATCATACCATTTTCTGAGTGGCTATTCTGTGTTAGGAGTTCAATTCTATTTGACATTCGACTCAGTCTACTAACATTTCCAGAAGCAATGTTGAGTTGTGTGTTCAATTTTAGTGACATTCTACCGCATTCAATTTCTTTCAAGTGATTAATCTCAGGACACGGGTAGGATTTTATTAATATTCTGTCAAGTGAAATTTATTAATTGATTAATTCTTTGAGTGTACAATTTATAAGTGTTGCAAATCATTCTGAGGTCATTTCTACAATCATTTTCATCTGTGCAGAAGGTGTTTATGCAACTCACAAACACATCCAGGGCGCGAGTGCAGAGTATACAAGCTCGACCAATGCTCATATCACAAGAACTTCTAGACCATCCAGAATTTCTAGAACGTCTAGACCACCGAGAGTTTCTAGAACTTCCAGATCATCCAGACTGTCTAGACCTCTATCGGAAGGTGTCCCAGGGTCAAATTAGAACAGCAGCTGGAACACAATGAACTTTGCCAGCCTAGGGCAAAGAGAAGGCATATACTGTATATTTTCTGTACAGAGGTGATATGAAATTTGGACATTTTTTGTTGTTAATAAATTTATCAGCCATGTCTTCTAGGAAATCTATGTATATCTATGTATAGCCTCAGGAATTTTGGCGGAGATATACTTAGATAAGTCAATAGCGATACAGTCCATTTGACCTCCTGAATCCAAGATATCTGCTATATCTTGCTGGAATCCTACAAGTTGAGCTTCAGTGAAATAATCTTTCCTAAATCCGTACTGCCTTCTGTCAAATCAGTTATTAATTTTGCAAACATCTCTAATATAATCAGAAAGAATGCTTTCCCAAAGCTTACATGCAATTCATGTCAAATTGGCTGGCCTGTAATTTCCAGCTTTATGTCTATCAGCCTTTCCTTTATATACAGGGGCTACTATAGGAACTCTCCATTCATTTGGTATAACTCCTTCACGCAAACAATAATCAAATAAGTACTTCAGATATGGTACTACATCCCAACCCATTGTCTTTAGTATATCCCCAGAAATCTTATCAATTAAAACTGCTTTTCTAGTTTTCAACTTTTGTATCTTATGTTGTTATCATAGGTAAATTTTAATACTTCTTTAGTAGTAGTCACCTCCTCTATCTGAATATTAACCTTGTAACCAATAATCTTTACATACTGCTGACTGAATACTTCTACCTTTTGAAGATCCTCATGTACACACTCCCCTACCGAGCTCGATAGCTGCAGTCGCTTAAGTGCAGCCAGTATCCAGTATTCGGGAGATAGTAGGTTCGAACCCCACTGTCGGCAGCCCTGAAAATGGTTTTCTGCGGTTTCCCATTTTCACACCAGGCAAATGCTGGGGCTGTACCTTAATTAAGGCCATGGCCGCTTCCTTCCCAGTCCTAGCCCTTCCCTGTCCTATCGTCGCCATAAGACTTATCTGTGTTGGTGCGATGTAAAGCGACTAGCAAAAAAAAAAAAAAAAAAACCACTCCCCTTGTTCATTAATGATTCCTGGAATGTCCTTCTTGGAACCTGTTTCTGGCTTAATGTACCTATACATATCCTTCCATTTTTCACTAAAATTTGTATGACTGCCAATTATACTTGTCATCATGTTATCTTTAGCTGACTTCTTTGCTAGATTCAATTTCCTAGTAAGTTCCTTCAGTAGTTTCTCCTCACTTTCACAGCCATTTTTAACTTTATTTCTTTCCGACCTGCACTTCCTTTTTTGCCTCTTTACTTCTCTTTTATAATAATAGTGCATCTTTACCATTCCTTACCACCTTTAAAGGTACAAACCTGTTTTCACATTCCTCAACAATTGCTTTAAACACATCCCAGAGTATGTTTGCATTCTTATTTACCGTTTTCCACCGATCATAGTTACTTTTTAAAAACTCTCTCATGCCTGTTTTATCAGCAGTTCTTTATCTTTATCTTTAATACTAATTGAATAAAAGAATATAGATGACACACAGAAAATTATCTTGGGTGTAAAACCTCTGAGTGGTTTCACATCCATGATATGGCAATTATGGTATGGGAAATGCAAGACAGGAAAAATGACACTATGATGGTTGCCAGCCTTCTGTGAGGAAATGGCATTGGAATAGGAAGAAGAAGAAATTAAATTTCTCTCTGCTGCAGAACAAGGATTCATCTTTGAAAAATTGCCTTAAATCAACATACTGCTCAGGGCTGAAAGCAGTCTTGCCAGGCTGAGTGGCTCAGACGGTTGAGGCGCTGGCCTTCTGACCCTAACTTGGCAGGTTCTATCTTGGCTCAGTCCGGTGGTATTTGAAGGTGCTCAAATATGTCAGCTTTGTGTTGGTAGAATTTCTGGCATGTAGAAGAACTCCTGCAGGACAAAATCCAGCACCTCAGCGCCTCCGAAAACTGTAAAAGTAGTTAGTGGGACGTAAAGCCAAATAACATTATTATTTATTGAAAACAGTCTTCTTCTTCTACTTCCTGGTCTTATCTCAATTATTTGGAGTCGATGCTATGTGTAGGTTAAGTCCAGTTTTATGGCTGGATGCCTTTCATGGTGCCATCCATATGCAGAGGGATGTATTCAATATTATGTGTTTCTGTGGTGGATGGTAGTGTGATGTGTTGTGTGTAAATAAAGATGCGTACTGAGATAAACACAAACCCCAGTCCCCAAGCTAGAGGAATTAACCATGCAAGGTGAAAATCACAATCCAGCTGGGAATCATACCCGAAGCTCTCTGACCCGAAAGCCTCTATGCTGACCATTCAGCCAAGGAGCCAGACAGGCCTGGAAACATTCAGTTTATTAAAAATGTCCCCATTCTTTGAAATTATATAATTTATTTAATCAAATTTCAACATAGGCAGGTACAAATACAGAATTTTCAAAAGCATATCCATTTTTCATCACTTTTACCTTTCATTTATACTGTGTAAACTGTCTCGAAAAAGAAATCAATCAATCAGTCCAATATGATGTTACACAATACATTGAAATTGATGTTTTTTGGTACAGTAAAACACTTCCATACATATATATATATAAAGAGCATGTCTAGCTATAGTAATTATACAGTAACAATGAGATTCTTTCATAGAATTCTACATATTGATGTTGTGCTAATTGTAGAATAACAGACATATTATGGTACTGTATTTTACTGCAAAAAGATCTGGTATTAAATTGTCCATCCAGTGTTGCCAAATTAGAAGAAAGTTATGAAATCTTGGGAAGTTATATACTAAAAGCTGCATTTATAACAGTGCTTTGCCATTAGTGAAATATCTAGGGCTTTCATTATAAAATATTAATAAATTTATATTACACATCATAAATACTGAACTGATGAGGTTGTCTCTACCTAAAACATGCCACAAAATTCTCCTATACAAAATCTTTACACGAGGGTTAAGTCAAAAACGTAAGTTTCCCTGTTTTATTTCTCAGGAAGTATCTGATAGCTTGTAGTCACACCAGTTAAAGAGTTGCAAAACAGGCCATATGACTGGTATATACTCGGCAAGGTTACAGAACCAGTCGAACATTCAAACTACTTGTGGTTACCCCTGATGTCCTACGAGTTGTGTGGGATATCAGTGGGTGCCTGAACATTTCTCCCCTATAAAACTGAGTGGCACTAGGAGGAAATACAGGAGAGATGTGCAATCAAGGAAATCAATGAGTTCACATTCTAGAAGTTGTAAACTTTGCTTCAGAATAAAAAATGTATTATTATGTTGACATCTCAGTGCATTTTGTACACAAATGCCTTAACAATACACAGAGTGAAACTTATAATACAAAGCAAGGCCCCGTGGTGTAGGGGTAGCGTGCCTGCCTCTTACCCGGAGGCTCCGGGTTCAATTCCCGGCCAGGTCAGGGATTTTTACCTGGACCTAAGGGCTGGCTCGAGGTCCACTCAGCCTACATGATTAGAATTGAGGAGCTATCTGATGGTGAGATAGCGACCCCGGTCTAGAAAGCCAAGAATAACAGCCGAGAGGATTTGTCGTGCTGACCACATGACACCTCATAATCTGCAGGCCTTCGGGCTGAGCAGTGGTCGCTTGGTAGGCCAAGGCCCTTCAAGGGCTGTAGTGCCATGGGGGGGGTTATTGTGTTTTACATTTCACCACTTACTTTTGACGGTTTTGCGGAGACGTCGAGGTGCCAGAATTTTGTCCTGCAGGAGTTCTTTTATATGCCAGTAAATCTTCTACATGAGGCTGACATATTTGAACACCTTCAAATACCACTGGACTGAGCCAGGATTGAACCTGCCAAGTTGGAGTCAGACGGCCAGCTCCTCAACCGTCTAAGCCACTCAGCCTGGTGCGCGTGATTTGAGCCACGTAGCTATGAGCTTGCACCTGGGAGATAGTGAGTTCAAATCCCACTGTTGACAGCCCTGAAGATGGTTTTCCATTATGTCCCAATTTTACACCAGGCAAGTGCTGGGGCTGAACCTTAATTAAGGCCATGGTTGATTCCTTCCCAGTCTTAGCCCTTTCCTATCCCATTGTTGCCACAAGACCTGTTTCTTTTGGTGTGATGTAAAACATATTTTGCTTTCCTCTGAAGAGCTGTTAACAGATCTCTCTCCTGGTCATACTTAGCAATTTCATAAAAATCCCTGAAGAAACATTTTATCAGCAATGTTAGTAATATGATGATAAATGTACGAATGGTGCTAAAATAAAGCCGTTTTCTTTATCTTGACCTGTCTTTACCTGTTTATCAACAAAACATAGGGAAACTTACTTTTGACTTAATGAAACTTTGTACTTTGCAACACTACAGATAAAATTAGAACTTCTATGGAACATAACTGATATCATCAACATTCTAAAGCAGCATTTATCTTTGTTGTTAAATCATCATGACAGCTCTTAACACCATCAAGAAAGAGTTTAGAAAAGCTAGAAAAGAAATAGGGCAAAATAGCAAGATAACAACTTCAGTTATAACGAAATACTATTCATTCCTCCAAAAAGAGTCTACTAGAAGGTGAGGCTACAGTGAATGAAGACATAGATATGTTATTAGTAGCTAGTTCATAAAAAAATACAGGTGTAGGCCTCTTAAGGAAGATACTGTATATGAAAGAATATCTGATCTCTTGCCTGGAGGCCCTGGGTTTGGATTTCAGCTCATCCAAGGTCTGAGAGCTGGAACAGTTTTGAACTCAGTCTCATGAGGTCAAATGTAGAGTTGTCTGACATGAGAGGCAGTGAATCCATATAAGAAAGCAGCAGAGGTAGTCTACTGTTACACTCCATTGTTTGAGGCTAGGTGCTTCAATAAACCTGAACACTAGCTAATGTCCAATTCCGTAGTATTTCAGGTCAAGGAGGTTAGTAGATGAAGATAAATATTGAATGCTTTGATGTATTTGGATGTGAATGGGCACTTCATCCATTTATGTGAATTCTGTCAACATTTTCTTGCCTGCCAAGTTGCTCTAGTCCATCTATTTTCTAAGCATGTGCAGTATATTGAGCTCCTATTAGCTTTCTCATCTAAGTAGTATAGTATAATCTGGTTAATTTGAATGTTTTAAATTCAAATTTGGGAATAATTTGAATTTTTCTTGCAGTCCATTATCATTCCTACACAACACAATGTTAAAAATTGATTTTTAATATTTTATTTGAATATTATATTTCTTAATTTGAAGTAAAAATACTCTCCTACCTCAAAATATGATGTTTGATGGAAGATTCATGCTAGTGCTGGAAACAGAATTGCAGTTGTTACATAATTAAGAAAAGGTTCAAGCCTTCGGTCATCTGAGGGTATGTTCCTTGAGCAGTCTTCTCTAGGCGGCGAACTCTAAGTTGCGGTATCTGAGAAAATCCATTCATTAGGCCTAGATACAGAATTCTATAATGTGGAGTTGACTAACAGGTGTCAGCAGATGCAATGAAACATTTCACTGGCTACTGAAAGTTTGGAAGGTGTAGCATGAGGACACCTGGTAAAATATCTGTCATTACTTGTGCATGGATTGAGTGGACACCAGCTAGACTCTTTTTAATGATAAAATGTCATGTACAATTTTATGGTCTGTTATTGTTTTGACATATTCTATTGTCACTGCAGCTAGCGGAACCTATGAAAAAGTAGGAATCTATTTGAATTTGAGATTTGGGTCATTATGGTGAGTGATTCTCTTTAATTTAAATTCAAGGTTAAGTGAATATTTTCTTGACCCTTCAGGTTCAAATTAATCAAGTTTTAGTGGAGTTTTACATCACAGTTACTATCGTGACCAGAAACAGGAGACCTCCAGTTTTATGTGGTGATAATGCCACTCAGCTTCCACATGTTACAACAAAAGTATTGTACTGTCAAAAGAAATTTGAAATTGTCTTCTAAAGACTCTGTGCTTGACAACACTGGCTCCATTATTTCTGCCACAAGGTAGAAAAGGACAATCAGCATTTTCATCACTAAAAAGTCTAAGATGTGGGAAAGAGAACTAATGTACAGGTACCTTAATTTCTAAACAGTTCACACATAAACAAAGTTGAATATGAGTACTATTACACTTAATGATACCACTATATCAACATCAAGACTTGCAAATAGATCAACAGAGGAATTCTAGAGAAAACAAACACGGCCATCGTTATTACCCCAGCAACACTAATATTTTCTGTCCTGCAGATATTTATATAGGAAGAAAAGGTTCAGAGGCACACAAAAAACTGAAAGATTCTGGTATGATATATTTATTCAGGCAAGTTTCATTAAAATACGTCCTGAAAAATTCCTCCATCATCAATCAATGTTTTAAGTCTTTAAGCAAATACATCAGAATAATGAGCTCAAAAAGGAAATGGTGATTTGAAGATGTTTTATTATTAAACAACTTTGTAAACTTATAATTCAAACTTTAGTATAAAGACAACTGCAAGTTCAAACAGAGTCACAATCCTTGAATTCATCTCAGGTTTATGGATTCAAATGAACCAACTCTTTCTAATGTTACACTGGCACATTTTGTAGCATAATTTACTAGTAATAATAATAACCACACAGCCTCAGCTACGGTGTACAGGAACATTAATTTGATGCCATCTGGCTGCCTGGTTGTCAAGTTCAACATTCTATTTTACTCAAATGTACTATTTAGAAGAGTAAACCGAATCTCTCTTGGGCATCTCTGGCTGAGATTTTAATTAATATTGTCAGGCAAACACCAAATGTGTTCCCAGAGATCTTTTACATGCCAACATCATATGAAATGGAGAGTCGAATGGACATTTTGTCTGTCTTTCATAAATCTGACTACCTCTGAATTTACCAGTATTATATGAAGAAGAAAAAATGGTCTCGAAAGCCAAGAATAATGGCCAAGAGGATCTATTGTGCTGACCACACAACACCTCCTAATCTGCATGCCTTCAGGCTGAGCAGTGATCGCTTGGTAGGCCATGGCCCTACGGGGCTGTTGCGCCACTGGGTAAAAAAATATGAAGCAAAAATATAATGGTAAAGGAGTTCACATATTTATTTTTAAATTTACAATATTAATATGGTACAGCATTTATTTCGATGGATATTAACTCATTCTGAGATAAAATAAATATAATATTAGACGTTCCCAAAGTTTTCATTTCCAGTCTTTTTTTTTTAAAGTTAATTTCCTGGAGAACATTTATCATTGTTTTCTACCATTATAAAACACACATTTTAGCCTGTCACTGTAACATACATAAAACATATTTGCAACAACACTGGTTTTCACAAATAAATAGAAATCTGCACCACAGGAAAGAAAACTACTAACTAATGAGAACATTCTTAGAAATAGGCCTAGATCTGCCAATTCCCCCCCACCTCCTTTAAGTGTTAAAATACAGAGATGAACTGTGCTTTTGTTCTGCTGGTTCCAGGGATATTTGGAGAGAGTAGGACAGTGTGAGTGACCAGCAAAGGAGAGCATTGTGACAGAGATAGAAAATAAATAATCTGCAACTTTCTGTGGAGAGTCTCACATGTTTTAAAATGCATTTTAAGTAAACAAATGGGTAATGACATGGATGACATCCTACTCAATCACCACTAATCTGTATGTAGGGCTGTCATCCAGGTGGCAGATTCCCTATCAATTTTTTTACCTAATCTTTTCTTAAATGATTTCAAAAAAGTTGGAAATTTACAGAACATCCCGTTTGTAAATTATTCTAATTTCTAATTTGTTCTATAAACAAGTATTTGCCTTCTTGAATTCCAACTTTGTTTTCATATTATGATCCTTCTTATTTTTGAAAACACCATCCATACTTATTCATCTACTTAATGACATTCCACACAAAGTGGCTTCTAAGTGACAAGGGGTTCAGTGAACTACTGAACCCAATGGGAAGCTGTTCATAGTCTCAATAGGTAAGACTGCAGTTGAGAATACATGTCTCTCAATGGAAGCAGAGGAAATAAGAAGTGGATATTGGATGAAGAAAGGGGTATGGGTGGAGGGACACTATACTGTATTAGGATGTAATTCTCAGACTGGGTGCTTTCCTTGACACAAGAACTAACTAGCTACCTCAGAATTTCTGAAGATGCCAGGTGGAAGAACAAATAGCTGTAAGAAGTAAAAAGGGGAATAACCATTAATAGCACCTGTGGAAACTAATAAGAGCATTTAGTGAATAATTAATGTAAAAATTAATAGTGAATCTTCCAAAGTATGCTCATTGAGAGATAATGAAAATAAATGTGACAGAACTGAAGAAGCAGAACACTTACAATTGTCTGAACTCAAGAGACGGGAGTTAGAACGCTGTTCTAAAGAAAGATAACACAGTCTTTCACAACACAGTGGCAAATGTACAAACATTGAGTGATTTGCTGTTGGCAGACCAGTACCAGCGAAAGTAAGCTGTGGGTTATAATTTCCCTCTTTATCAAGTCACCAGTGCTGAGGTTGGTCTGTCACCTGCACGCTACTCACAGCCGTTATGTGGTAAAAGCTCTAGTCACTTTCTCTGAATCTTCAACTATTTTTCTCCACTACCTCTATGCATGAAGGAATGCCAAGTATTCTGGAAATATTTTGATGTCCATTTTTCATTGGTGTTGTAGGAGTGGGGGAGAGAGAAAGATAATCTACTGTGGTACCATCAACTTCCTGCATTTACAGGTTGCCACAGTGGACAAAGTGAAATAGTACAATAAAAAATACAGGCCTACATTACTCTAAATTTGTAGTCTGTATAAATATCAATATATTGCATTATATTATACATTGTATAGTGCTGGCTATTACTAATTGTAGAGGTTTACCCTGCCTTTCCTCTCAGAGAACAATATGCATTTCAGTATTAATAACAGCACCACACCAGACGTACTGTGTGAAGAAAATTGTAACTCCTGTGTTCTGTGGAATGTTTTCAACTATTGAACTATTTGGATGATTTGTCAGCATGTTCTATAGTGCTGCTACAGAGCTCATAATAATTTGCTGGGTTTACACTAAGAGCTGAAAGAAAAGACGTTATTAAACACAAAATGACATGTTTCATCCAGTCAAGAGGACATCTTCAGTTATTTGAGTTTAATAACATTTGTTCTTTCAACATATGCTAGTATGCCATTTTATTTATATTAATAACTGAGTCCAAACAACGGGAGATTTCTTTCATATTCACACTGATATAATATTAACACTGAAAAGCATGCAATCTAAGATATCATGTAATTTATGCAATATAAACCAAAAAATGTATTATGCCAAAGAATCTTTAAAACCTTTTGCTGACATGTTTGTTTTTCCTCTCCCAGATCATATAACAATGGTATTACCCATTTCCTTGTGCATTTAGAACTTTATGATATACTGTATGGTAACATAAAAGAAGAAGAAAGTCATTTTAATCCATATTGACTAATTCATTTTAATAAAATCAAACAGTTAAACAACATTTAGTACTTTATTTCAAGTTTTTGCATACATATTTCAACCTCTTAAGGGTTTCCTCAGTCATATTTTTTAGATCAGTGTCATACTTAAAAAAAATGAGTTAGTGAAACTATACCATTTATCAAACTATACAAATTACTAGGCTACAATTTTTAAAAATGTATTAATCATCCTGAAATTACAGGTGATCACAAGAATCCATAATTCTACAACCAGTTTATAAATGAACAGCCTAAAGAAGTTATGAATGAAGGACATGAAATATACTTATAACAAAAAAGCCTTGGGATTTTTTGCGGCACTTGAAATACATTAACATGAGGATGAATGTAAAAGATGTCTTAATACCTTGACTGATCCCTTCAGTGCTGTAAGGGAAATGGCGTGGATGACATCTTTGTTGACTCTCAGTCTGTTGCAGAAGTCAACAAAGCAAGATGTAATCCTGTCTCTAGCTCCTACTATTTAGTCCCACAACATGAAGGTTTCTGAGGTGATAATTATATTCTATTAAGGCAGTGGAAAATTTATGAATTGTATTTATCCTTTCTCTCTGTGTCAGGTTCTACTGGCTGTGTTGCAACATTCTTGAATATGAAGGTTGGGTTGATCATATACCAGAATTTTTTTGTTTTTGTAGGTACTTCAAATGAACATGAAATAAAATTTAAAAAAGTAAAGTTTAAAAAAAAAAAAATTCATTAGTATAGTGACTTTTAATGTCTCTTCACCATCCTAGTCTAAAAACATTGCAGACTCTTATTAATATCACTATCTTCATTGGTATCTAAAGCCGTATCAATGTTGTTGAGTTTGTAGTACTGTGGACACAATCCAGTATTTGTATGACATTTTCAGTTCCCCACATTCCTCATTATTTCATTTTTTTAAATTAGACATCGAATTCAGTTTTAGGTGGTGCCAAAGAAAACAATACTTATGTTTCATACAATGTTTTTAGCCTAGGATAAGAGACACATTAAAACTCACAAATGAGTTGTTTTCTCATTTCCCTGGCCTTTTCCCAATTTCTTGAAGTTGTCGAAACAGGAATATTTGGACCAGTTTACGGCCGGATGCCCTTCCTGACACCAACCCTATGTGGAGGAACATACTTATCACTGCGTGTTTCTGTGATGGTTGGTAGTGTGATGTGTTGTATGTCAATGAAGATGTGTATTGATACAAACACTAACACCCAGTCTCAATTCTAAAGGAGTTAACCATTCACAGTTAAAATCCCAGGCCCAGCTGAGAATCAAACTTGGGACCCTCTAAATCAAGGCCATTGACCATTCAACCAAGGTCACTATCCTTAAATTTATGACTTTAAAAGATTCTTAATTTTTGAAGTTTTATTGTGTTTGTTCATTTAAAATGACTGTATGCTAGTAATTTCATGGTTTATTATTAATTAACATTGAATCTGATGATGATCTAAATAATAGCAGTGAGGAAGACCCTAAAAAGGAGGAAATATATATATGCTAAAAATTGAAATAAAATGAAAAAGGATTGGCTGACGAATTAACTGTTTAATTTCATTAAAATACTTTTACTCAACATTTATGATAGCTATAATACACACAGGCTTAAAAACTGTGTGCCACCCAAACCTTTTCCTCCTCACTCACTCTTCTTCCACTTGTAGTGCGAAGGTTAACGTACCATACACAGAAAGTGAGAAGAATGACCCATAGCACGCCACATGAAGTCAGTGCAGTCTTTATGTACAACTAACACAGACATACAGGAACATATAAATTACTGATATAATATTATTACACTTTAAAAGGTATGTATGTGATTATCTCAGTAAATAACAAATAATATACACATAATATAGAGAGCACATCTTTCACTTTTCAACAAATTGATTAGTGTCATTGTTCGGTTATAACAGTGTTCTTCTAGCACTGATGTTCTAGGATGTAGTTACACATTTAAGTTTTAATTATATCACACAGTCTTCTCATCAGGCATTGGTCCCATTCGTTACTTAATACTTTCATCTTTGGAATGAAACACAAACCCTCATCTGGGTTCTCGTAGTAAATATCAAATGGAGTCAAGACCTCCACCGCCAGTGAGTTTAGTTGCATAAGTATTGAGAACCTGGAAAACAGAAATAATTTATACAGTGAAACATGAGACAATGTCTAAATATAGGGAAACACTGCAAATATTATAAGTAATGGAAAGGAAAAAAGTAGTGACAAATCAAGTTACAATTATCCCTCATTATAACGCCATTGTTTGTTCAGACATTTGTTGGTGTAATGAAAAGGGTGATGTTAAATTGTGGTCACTATTTTGAAACAGCAAGTTGAATGACTTAAGTGTCTATGTAACAATATACTGTACAGGGATTTTCTGAAATAGTATTCATCAACATTTAAATTTAAAATGTCTGTATTTTTTATTAGAACAATCCCATGACAGATGTTACATACTCCAAAATATCCCCACAACAATGAAAAATGTTTTGCAATGTCCTGCTAACTAAGAGAAGGATAATGTTCTTTATAGGCACACATTTCCCGGTTTTCTTCCACATATAAAATTTATTTCCTCATCATAGAAACTTGTACGTACACGGCAAGCAGGACTGAGTTTAAAACAGGTCAAGATGTGCTACTGTCAAGGTTTGTATCCTCAAATTGTTTTGTCCAGGCTTCCAAAACTTTTCTCAGAAACAGTCCATTAAGGTAAGCCTTAACACGTTCGTGGTCAATGACGAAACATGTGCATCATGACTCCACTTTCACTTAGTGCCCATGACAACGCCAAATATTAAATCTCGTATTTCCACCAGTACCTTTGTAAACAAGGGGACCTCTTATCTGTGCACTGTTAAGCTGTTGTTAAACATATACTCCAACTGGGCATCAAGTTAATTGTTAGTTGTTATCTCTGTAGTGGTTACAATTCGGCATAATTTTCTGTGATGTCAATAGAGAATAGTGAGGTTACAGGTCTCTCTCAGTGGAAGAAGCATCATCTTGTAGGCTCCCAAAATCTGTAACACCACCTATAGGAACACATTTTCACATTTTGCCAGTAAATGTGTGGCTAAGGAGAATGGGCATAGATCGCGGAAGCCGTGCAGACAGGACTGCATGCTCTACTCTAGAGTGTGTCCAGGACAGCCCGGCTTGTGTCGTGAGCAATATTTCGTGGAATTCCACAAAAGATAGAAGTACCGGTAATTAACTCCAAACAATGCCATATCTACCTGTGTTTGTTGCAGTGCACTATTACAGGCTACTGTATTAACTAGCTCCATTGCACAGCGATTGTTCACAAGGCAGTAACACTGATTTTTTGTGAGAAATGTTCAAAAATGTATTTATCTGTTGTAAGAGAGTTACTGAATATCTACGATCAAACAAAACATTCTTTCCCTAATTCCACTTCAGTACCTGTCATGACGTGTACGCTGCGTCAAACGGCACTGCAGGCGAAAAGCTCATCAGTGGTACCACTGATGCACTGTGTGCATCATGGCTCCCATGCACAGAAATATTATAGAAATAATTCAAATGATAATCTAAAATGGATAAGGGCACAGAAATAATGTCCATGAAGTAAAAAATGTGTTAAGGTACCGTGGTAATGGTTACCCATAACCGAGTGGCCACAAAATTATCCTGTGATCATTAAGAGTGGAATTCCTCAAAGCAGTATTAGTGGACCTGTACTGTTTTCTTATATACCGTACTATACACTATGTAATCAAAACATAAGTTTTTCATCTTAGGTGCATTGTGCTGCCACCTACTGCCAGGTACTCCCTGGCAGCGACCTCAGTAGTCATTCGACATCGTGAGTGAGCAGAATGGGGCGCTCTGCATAACTCACAGACTTCTAACGTGGTGAGGTGATTGGGTGTCACTTGTGTCAGAAGTCTGCACGCGAGATTTCCACACTCCTAAACATCCCTAGGTCCACTGTTTCTGATGTGATAGTGAAGTGGAAACATGAAGGGACACGTACAGCGCAAAGCGTACAGGCCGACCTCGTCTGTTGACTGACAGAGACCGCCGACAGTTGAAGAGGGTCGTCAAGTGTAATAGGCAGGCATCTATTCCAACCATCATACAGGAATTCCAAACTGCATCAGGATCCACTCCAAGTACTATGACAGTTCGGCGGGAGGTGAGAAAACTTGGATTTCATGGTCGAGCGGCTGCCCATAAGCCACACATCACGCAGGTCAATGCCAAACGACGCCTCACTTGGTGTAAGAAGCGTAAACATTGGACGATTGAACAGTGCAAAAATGTTGTGTGGAGTGATGAATCACGGTACACAATGTGGCGATCCGATGGCAGGGTGTGGGTATGGCGAATGCCCGGTGAACGTCATCTGCCAGCGTGCGTAGTGCCAAAAGTGAAATTCGGAAGCGGTGGTATTCTGGTGTGGTCATGCTTTTCGTGGAGGGGGCTTGCACTCCTTGTTGTTTTGCATGGCACTACCACAGCACAGGCCTACATTGATGTTTTAAGCACATTCCTGCTTCCCACTGTTGAAGAGCACTTTGAGGATGGCTATTGCATCTTTCAACATGATCGAGCACCTGTTCATAATGCACGGCCAGTGGCGGAGTGGTTACATGACAATAACATCCCTGTAATGGACTGGCCTGCACAGAGTCCCGACTTGAATCCTATAGAACACCCTTGGGATGTTTTGGAACGCCGACTTTGCGCCAGGCCTCACCGACCGACATCGCTACCTCTCCTCAGTGCAGCGCTCCGTGAAGAATGGGCTGCCATTCCCGAAGCAACCTTCCAGCATGTGACTGAATGTATGCCTGTGGAGTGGAAGCTGTCATCAAGGCTAAGGGTGGGCAAACACCATATTGAATTCCAGCATTACCGATGGAGGGCGCCACGAACTTGCACGTCATGTTCAGCCAGGTGTCCAGATACTTTTGATCACATAGTGTATATATATTATATGAGTAAAGAACTGGAATCACAAACAAGGCTTTTTGTGGATGATGTTGAAGTGTACAGAATAATAAATAAGTTACAGGGCTGTAACCAGCTGCAAAAAAGACCTGGATGATGTGCAGACAGCAGTATTTGTAGATGGAAAGATTGTTCTTGGTCTTAGGAGTTTTCATATTTGTCCTTGTCTCCTGTTCTTACTGCTGCCTCTTCTCAGATTGACCTGCCAATATGTTTATCCTATTATGTGCTACAATTCATGTTCCTCTCTTTCTATATATGACATGATTTTTTACTTTTGTGTTCCTTCCACTTATATTTGTCTTTATTGTTCTCTTTCCTTTTCACTGTTGTTTTTCTTTTTTTACAAGTTGCTTTACATCGCACCGACACAGACAGGTTTTATAGCGACGATGGGACAGGAAGGAGCTAGGAGTGGGAAGGAAGTGGCCGTGGCCTTAATTAGGTACAGCCCCAGCATTTGCCTGGTGTGAAAATGGGAAACCACGGAAAACCATCTTCAGGGCTGCCGACAGTGGGGTCCGAACCCACTGTCTCCCGAATACTGGATAATGGCCGTAATTAAGTGACTGCAGCTATCAAACTCAGTTTTTCGGTTTTCATCTGGCTTTCTTCTTATCCTACACTTCCAACATGAAGACTGAAGATCCGTAGAGGAGACATTGTATGAAAGTGAAACATGGTGCATAAAGAAAGTAGAACCTTTTAAAACACGGATAGCCCTACACTGAGTGCTGACGCTCAACCTCTTGATCAGAGTTGCTCAGGCTAGTCCAGTGCGAATGGGCTCACTTGTCTGTATGCTTATGTACCAAGTGCTCATTGCAGATCACAGTAAAACTACTTTCCTCGTACCATTAAACAAAATGTTGATTGGAGTTGCAGTATAAAAACAAAATTGACACTATTAATTGCAAGAAAAAGACCTTTTAAAAACATTTGGGTTTGATTTATACTGCACTCGATATAGTCCTGGTTTTATTTTCCTATATTTACACATCCAAGGAAAACTGACACATTACAAGTTTCATATTACAATGTACAAATATACAGGGGATGAAGCATACAAGCTGCGATTTAAGATTTTTTGTATAGTAATGACAGAATTTCCACTAAGAAAAGTAAAATTCCTGTTATTCATTAATTAAAATGTTATATATTTACATACTGATAGTAGCTAGCCTCCAAATAGTGAGTGGGTTTCATCATTAGTGAAGACACAGATATTTGCTATCCAAGTATAACACTGTAAATGCAATGAAATGAAATGAAATGAAATGAAATGAAATGGCGTATGGCTTTTAGTGCCGGGAGTGTCCGAGGACTGTAAATGCAATAACAAGTAGATCCTTTCCAACAGAACAAAGATGGCCTAGGCCACCATAGCTCAATCGATAGAGCAACCGACGCAAAATCGGGAGGTTGTGGGTTTGGATCCCACTGGCGTCTGGTTGGTCATTTTTGTTCTGTACTTAACATCTCTTCAACATGCACTAAATGTACGTAACACGACCTAATAGGTTGAAAGTCAGTTTCCATTACAATGCGGTTGTGGAAATTCAATATTCATTGACTTCGCCCTCAACGGGCAACTTAAACGCACTCTACAGTGTGATGACAGTTGTGCCAGATCTGTAGCTTAGATCCTTTCCAACAGAACAAAGATGGCCTAGGCCACCATAGCTCAATTGGTAGAGCAACCGACGCGAAATCGGGAGGTTGTGGATTCGGATCCCACTGGTGTCTGGTTGGCCATTTTTGTTCTGTACTTAACATCTCTTCAACACCTACTAAATGTACGTAACACGAACTAATAGGTTGAAAGTCGGTTTCGATTTTGATTAAATATACAGTATGTTTTCAAATAAATATTCTAACTAATGTAATTCCCGGAAAACACAATTGGATTGTTGATGAGTTTATCAGATCCTTTAAACTCAAGCAACAACAAGCCACAGCTTATCTGCTTTGCTCCTTATTATATTAGGAATGTTTCTACAGCATACACGTCTTAAAATATAATTGTGAAAATCATAATTCATTACATAGAGTACAAAAATATTTTGAGGTCATGGTAAACTATCTTGCATCTGGTCAGTATACTTAAACAAAACAGAAATAACTCATTTTTTACAACATAAGTTATACTGAAAATTATTTTCTGACCACTGGAAATAAAAATCTAACACTATTCCCATGATACTCAAATTAACATTCACTGTTAATTGACCTTGCGGCATGTAACATAATAACAATGTTGCTATCACAAAAGAGTGCACATGTCCACTCACCTCCTCAATTATACGTAGAGCCCTACACGGATGCGGATACCCGCGGAATTATCCGTGGATATCCGCAAAGTTAGAGTCTTGGCGGATAAAAGCTGTATGGCTGTGCGGATAATTTTGCTGATAATTTCTAAACAATGATGTTAATTGATTTTCACTCACGTATACTCCTGTTTTTGCTTCTGGTTAGGCGACCCTTGACACTGGTATGGGAGAATAGTGATACAGGCTATACAGAGCCTTGAGACCATAAAGTCATGAATCTGACCTAAGCCTAAGCGGCTCATGCCCACAATTTATGGAAGGAACAAAGGTCAATATGTCGGTAGTGTTCGCAAGAGAAAATCCCTCATAAACCTGCGACTGTAGGGGTTCTGGTCCCAGGTGTCAGGCCTATTGTATTATGTTAACAGATATATCCATTTCAATATGTTGGGTGTAATATACTGTAGTTTAATATTTAAATTATCTGTAGATAACCATTTTGCGGCTGCGGATAACCATTCGTGGATGCAGATGCGGGTGAAGATGAAGGAAGTGCGGATGCAGGTGCAGATGAAGGAAGTGCAAATGCAGAGCGGATGCAGATATTATTTTGTATATCCACGCAGGGCTCTACTTATATGCTGTGTGCCTACAGGATGAAAAACCTAGCGTAAGCACCTCTGCTCTTGATGAAGCTAGAAAGCAGAAATTAATTCTTCAGTGGTTGAGAAGAAATGAATGTTTTAAAAAAAATGGAATTGATAAAGATGGAAAGGAATATTTCTAGCTGATACCCGTTGGTGACTTGCACTTCAGGATGTGTGTGTGTGGTGATGGTAGTAGTGGTGGTGATGATTATGAGGTAGGGAGAGGGTGAAACAGAATGTCACCACATAGCCTACTTCTGTTGAATAACACCAAGTGTTCTGTTCCAGGCATAGCTTTTTTGATTTTTGCAATCTGTTTAACGTCGCACCAACACAGATAGGTCTTATGGCGATGGTGGGATAGAAAAGGGCTAGCAGTGGGAAGGAAGTGACCGTGGCCTTAATTAAAATAGACTCCCAGCAAATGCCTGGTTTTAAATTGGAAAATCACGGAGAACCATATTCAGGGCTGTCAACCGTGGGGTTCAAATACCCTATCTCCCAAACGCAAGCTCATAGCTACATGACCCAAACTGCACAGCCACTTGCTCCAGGATAGCATCCCCATCAGATGAATAAATCACCATCAACAGAGTCATATATCCTAGCTCCACATGAACACTGTGGAGAGGTTCAGAACTGAACCCACGCTTTAATACACAATCTAGTGATAAGAAATTGTATACTACCTCTCCCACCCGCCGGCAACAATCTGATGGTGAAAATATTTTCCGCCAGGGGGATTCAAACCGTCTAGCCATGGTGTCAGACCATAAAGACTTGAAACCTTAAAGATCATGGCCACCAGGTGGACTGTGAAATATGGTAATATGCCCTGTTAGCAACAATAAGTGATACTAAGAGCATGTTGGATTCCTTACCTGGTAAATGAAGACATATTGATCCCTTGTCTTAACAGCTCCTGCTCGATCTCTACGTAGCCGGTACACGCAGCGAGGAATATCCACCATACGGCTCTGCTCAAATTCTCTGATACAGATATCACATGCTAGAACAGTGCCGGTCCGACCTGTTCCGGGACTGCAGTGTACGATGTTGGGCCCAGTGTTTGCTTTCATGAACGGACGAGCCTCGATGAGGAACGCAATTATGGAGTTAGTTTCTTCAGGGACACCCTGATGGGGCCAGCTTAGGTACCATAAGTGTGTCACTTCTCTCCACAGATTGGTTTCCAGGTTCTAAGACAAATAACAGTACATAATTTTTATATTACAGGAAACATTCAATGTCAAAAAATCAAACACAGTAAGTTAAATACAATGTAGATATTTTGCCCTTGTCAGATCATTGTAGGGAGAGTGACAAAATAAACAAACAACGGTAAATATTGAAACATAAGAGGATAAGGACAAACTCCATACAACCCACATCCATTGTCATAATCCAAGATGCATTCTCTCTACAATTCCAGTACAGGTACTTCTATATCTATTTGTTCTCAGGACTTGATGAAGTTGATTTTGCAGGGTAAGCATCCTCTCCCACTGAGAGGAAACATTCTAGACAGTTTCTAAGTCTTAATATGGGAAGAATACCATAAAATGGGGTAAAGCCGATCGCATGGGGCAAATTCAATCATTTGTGCCAGATTTTGTATATCAGTTACCGCCACCCATCGAATAAAAAACGAGAATGGTTTTATTTTTATCAGGAGCAGGATATCCTCTCCTACAATGGACTTATTTTAGTGTCTGCCCGATTGAATGTATGCAACTAATAGCATGGCAATTTAGTCCGAGTTTTCGTAGTGTGGAAACAAACCACTGGTGTTCTAGAAGTTGTTTCATAATTGAGTATTTATTATTCTAGGTGAGTATAGTTTGGCATAGAGACAATTATTGGTTATTATAGGAATGACATGTCATAAAAGCAATGACAAAACAGCAGCTTCAGTAGTTTAACTGAGGTTTGTAAGGTAAAATATAAAATAAAATTTTAGCAATACTGGTTGGGTTTTATAAAATACTTTTTGTTTGCATTTGCTGAGGAGTACTTCAAGCTTCAAAGTTCATCCATGTTAGACTTACCAATCATTTTTAAATGGAGCTGATACCTTGACACTCATATGTTATGTGGCTTACCATAATGGAATACATAAACAATTTTTAGTGAATGTTGTTTTAAGCTTTAACATTCAAAGATCGACCATTACAACTTATTGGCCAGGGGTACGTTTTACAAGGACATGTGTACTGTATTAGTCTTTTTGAGGTATTATTATTGTCAGGGATGATAACACACATTAATAATAATTTTAAAAACTGAATTGTGGTAGCTTTTTAAGGTTTAAAACCGCAAAGAAGGACAATTGCATCAATGATCAGTTTTACCCCAAAATACGGAGTGCTGGGCTGAGTGGCTCAGATGGTTGATACATTGGCCTTCTGACCCCAACTTGGCAGGTTTGATCCTGGCTCAGACTGGTGGTATTTGAAGCAGATACGTCTGCCTCATGATGGTAGATTTACTGGCATGTAAAAGAACTCCTGCAGGACTAAATTCCAGCACCTCAGCATCTCCAAAAAACCGTTAAATGTAGTTAATGGGACTTAAAGCCAATAACATTATTATTATTAAAATTATTAGACATTCTAGACAGTTCCTCAGTCTTAATATGGGAAGAGTAAAGCCAATCGCATGGGGCAAATTCAATCATTTATGCCAGATTTTGTATATCAATTACTGACACCCCACCAGTATTGCTAAAATTTTATTTTATATTTTACCTTACAAACCTCAGTTAAATTACTGAAGCTGCTGTTTTGTCATTGCTTTTATGTCATGTCATTCCTATAATAACAAATAATTGTCTCCATGCCAAACTGTATTCACCTAGAACAATAAATACTCAATTATGAAACAATTATTAAAATACTACAGATAAAAATTGGCAGGAATCCTGACTGAACAGAGTTTCACAAATTTAAGGCAGGCTAAATGGATGATCAAAGATCCTATCCACAAATTTTGAAAATTAGTGTGGAATTCGCTCTAAGTCATTTTCACAAAAAACGCATAAAAATTATCCGTATTACCTCGGCTTACGGTATAGTTCCCCTATTGTGTTACTTTTCTTATTTACTCTTTGTCCTCAGTTCCTAGTTTCCTGCTATCTGTAGAGACCTTTAATCTTTCTATTTCTCTTTTCCTATATTTATCTATCTTTCCTCCCCATATCAAGACAAGGTTTATCAAGAATGGTCCTCTTAATGAATACAGATCACCACCTCCATAATTAAACTGGAAACCAGAAACAAGCTCATCAGGGATGAGACGATAGAAGGACTGAAGTTAATGAGGAGAGACATCATCTATGAGAATATCTTGATGTATGAGGATACATGTTTGGATGCTGGTCCTTGTCTCTTATTTTTCTTGCCTGTCTTCTCACACTGATCTGTTATTATGTTTATCCTAGCACAAGTTCATATCCAAATTCCTGTCCTTCTACAGGTAATTATGAAGAAAACCTACATATGTTAAGTGCAACATTAAACAAATACAATAAAATAAACAACACAGGTTGAAACAATATTGCATTGTACAATGTGATTGTGATCTTAGGACCAATTCAACAGATAGATATTACAGTATATTGTATTTCTTATTATTCTAGAACTACTTCCATTGTTCATCTATTAAACCACCACAGATTTAAATCAAAGCAAGAAGTCAAGAACAATAACACATTCCTTTAGTAGCAGTTGATTACAAGTTGTAAGTTAACGAATTCAATTTACCTTCAGTTGTAAGGTCGAGATGACGTACTTCTCCCGCTCTTCCCTCTTCTTGAGTGTGATCTGGAAATCTCCAAACAGACGATGGCAATCCAGAACCTCTGAAGGGGGAAGGTAATCAGCACATTTCTCCTATAAAGTAACATAATAGCCATGTAAAAATTAAGTTGAAAGAAAGGTAACAGGTTATATATGTATGTATGTTTATTACTTCTGAAAATATCCAAGAAGTAATAAATGGTTCACTGAAAAGTCTAGCAAGTCAACATCTAAGTGGATCAAAAGCATAAAAATGATGATGGACATAGTTCCAGTAGGAAGTCTGTTCAATACAACTCAAGAGGACAGCACTTTTTGCAGACAGAAACATTGAAGCATGCCCTTGGTCACTGCCTGTTTGGCTCATTGCATTGCGGCAGCGTCATCCAAAAGTGTACTTCATTTTTCCGGCCAACTTCAGCAACAGACCATGAACTGCACTTCATTGCAATGGAAGGAGCCTGCATTTACCACATAGTTGAAGAAAATCATAGCTTTCGCTTCAATTACTGTGCTTCAAAACTAATTAGAAATTAGTTTGAACAGAAATTCTCTTGCGGTCATACGGAGTGCAAAGCCATTGTTGTGAACATACTTGCACCTCATTCTTCTGAAATATTGCAGAAGGAATTGAATGAAGTCAGGTTTCTTACAGTGTTTACAGATGCTTCTAATCATGGGAAGAAAAATATTTTTCCTGTTATGTTTAGGTACTTTTTAGCGCTACAGAATGTCCGTGTTTGAGAGGACAAGTATATAATAAGTAAGTTTAAAGCTTTCTTCATTCTCATTTTTTACTTATTAGCCCAAATTTCTCACACAAACTCATTTTTTCCATTAAAGATTTGAACTTCATTGGTGGTTTCCACTATGTATCACATACATTTTACCTGGTATTTGCTATTTTCTCAAACATAGTTTCTCAATTTTTTGCTGCCCTACTGACTATTTAAAAATAAGGCAAACACAGCTGAGCCAACATTGGGCATGATCACTGAGAACGGGACTGCTAAATTTTTATTTCTATATCTCCCGGTGGTTGAAGGATCAGCCGCTGGTCTATGACCACCATTGCCCAGGGTTCACCCGACTGCAATATTCATAATTTTTTGCTTATTTAGTAAATAGTCGCAATCTTCGGGGAGTCTGTCTCCTGTGCCACCTATACAAGGCTTTTGAAAGGCTTGATAGATGCGCATCGTTCATAGATGACCAGCTAATTCAAGATCAAGCGGGGTTTAGACCAGGGAAGTCTTGTTGCAGCCAAGTTTTGAACCTAACACAGCATATCGAGGATGGATATGAGAATAAACTGATCACTGGTGTTGCCTTCATAGATATCTATGCAACATATGACAGAGTGAATCATAGGAAGCTCATTGCCAAGATATATAACATGACCAGGGATATGAAACTAACAAATGCCATTCAAGTAGTGCTTCAGAACAGAAGGTTGTAAGTCACATTTCAAAGAAAAAAGAGTCAATGAAGGAATCAGAAAAATGGATTACCTCAAGGCAGTGTGTTATCACCATTACTATTTATACAAATGATCAGCCAAAATACACTTAAGAAAATGGAAATTGCAACACCATGAAGGCATTGGTCGTTTGTGTTGATTTTCAAGATATGGAACGATGCCATGTAGGTATGTAAATGATCAAAGTTTCAGACCCATTGGATTGTTGCTACAGGTCTCCCCACGTGATTAGTCGCGGAGGAATCAACTCCAGTATATGGACTCTGGTGTAGCGTAGTTGACTTGCAGTCTGTGCAGTGAAGTTTTCCCCGTCAAACATGCCTCGACGACAGAGAAGAGCACGCTATCAACAACTGTCGCCGTTTGAGAGGGCTCGGATAATTGGGCTGTGTGAGGCTGGATTATCGCTGAGGACTATCGCTGCACGTGTTGGCCGACAGGCATCTACGGTACAACGTGTATGGCAGCAGTGGTCAAATTAAGGTACCCACACTCGTAGACCTGGCACAGGCCCAGCGCGACAGACAACTGAGAGAGAGGATCGCCGCATCATTCGGATGGCCCAGACAGAACCCCATGAAACAGCAGCACAAATTCGAGCAGCTGTGGTACCCCACGTTACACAACAAACAATTGGTAATTGCTTGTGTGCAGCTGGCTTATGAGCCTGTGTCCCTGCAGAAGGTGTTCCATTGACCCCACAACAGCGACGTATAAGGCTGGCCTGGTGTCGAGAAAGATCGACGTGGGTCGACGAAAGGCATAGGGTCGTCTTTAGTGATGAATCGCGCTTCTGTCTTGCCCGCAGTGATCGCCAGAATCGTGTGCACCGACGAACCGGGGAGAGGGGCCGCCCAGATTGTCGAGAGGCACACAGGGCCAACACCAAGCATTATGGTCTGGGGAGCTATTGGCTTTAATGTGAAATCACAATTAGTGCTTGTTGAGGGCACTATGACTGCTCGACAGGACGTTGATAGGGTACTCAATTCAGTGGTTGTCCCTATGAGGGTGAACATTGCTAATGGGATGTTTCAGCAGTACAATGCCTGGGTTCACATTGCACGCATCTCCAGAGAAGCTCTCCCCGACATCACAACCTTAGAATGGCCCGCCAGATCCCCGGACCTCAGTCCTATTGATCATGTGTGGGACATGATGGGTCGACAACTGGCCAACCGTCCTCAGCCACCCACAACTCTGGAACAACTGACCCATGCAGTGCAGCAAGCATGAGCCACAATTCCTCAGGAAGCAATCCAAAGCCTTACTGACTCCATGCCTCGACGAATTCATCAATGTATTGCAGCTCGTGGTGGGCACATCCTGTATTGATTGTTGTCCAAACTTGCGGTCAGAGGGACCTGAAAGTGTAATCATCGAATCACAACTGAACACTCGTCCTGCATGTTCAATTGCAGCAATGTAGCACCACTCCTTCTGGATGTTGCAATTTCCATTTTCTTCAGTGTATCTAGAGGCAAGGCGCTTCATCTATGCTGATGACACTGCTATTGTTGCACAGGGTAGGAGCTTTGAAGAGGTGGAAAGAATACTCTTGAGAGATTAGGTAATTATTACACAGAGAATCACCTGAAACCTAATCCAGGAAAGACACAAGTCTGTGCATTTCATCTTCGCAACAGAGAGACCCGACGAAAGCTGAATGTTCTGGAAAGGACTA
The DNA here is from genome assembly GCF_040414725.1 of Anabrus simplex. Lineage (NCBI taxonomy): Eukaryota > Metazoa > Arthropoda > Insecta > Orthoptera > Tettigoniidae > Anabrus > Anabrus simplex. Next base: position 1,640,866,946 of record NC_090265.1, on the reverse strand, counting down.
ATACTTGAGAATTGTGATATGCCTCGGTATTTGGGAATCAAGCTTGATCACTCCCTGAACTTCAAGAAACATTGTACGGAGCTGAAATGCAAGATCAGCTCAAGGAATAGTATACTGTGGAAGTTGACTGGGAGCAAACCCTCATGTTCTGCGTTCAACTGCTTTGGGTCTGTGCTTTGCTGCAGGAGAGTGCAGATCATCAGTGTGGGGAGCATCTGCCCATACCAAGCTAGTGGATACAGCTCTCAACGAGTCCACCCGTATTGTCACTGGGTGTTTAATACCTACTCCAGTGCAGAAGTTCTACCCTTTCGCTGGTATTGCGCCTCCAGTTATTTGACGCGAGATAGCAGCTGAGAAAGAAAGACACAAGGTTGAGTCAGATTCCAGACATCCAATGTATATCCACAAGGTGACCACATCTCGCCTAAGATCCAGGAAGAGCTTTATGAAGAGAGCAGTACCCCTCTCTACCAAACCAGAAGTTTGACGTATATCACTCTGAAAACAAGTACTGCCAGAGGGGTTTACTCCTAAAGAAAAACTGAGTAGTGGAAGCCATTATGGAGGTCATTAAACCGGATGAGAACAGGTGTGTCCAAGTGCTGTAGTAATCTTGTGAAATGAGGTTATGCAAAAATCCAAGATGTGACTGTGGAGATATCCAGACTCCACAACACCTACTCATAGGTCAAGAGATGGATGACTCTTGTAGCCAGTAAGATATTATGCTTGCCACAGACCGAGGAACAAGAGCTGCAGAGTTCTGGAGAGAATAATTTAATGTGTCTGCTGGACATGGAAAGTAAAGTGAGTAATTGTAACACACTGCAAGTTTTAGACTAAGAGGTCCACAACCTCACCATAATCACTTATTGTTTTAATTCCGTCATGTCTCAATTTTTCATTCTTTTCTTCATTATGTTTTAACACATTTTTAGCATGAGTCTAATATCTTGTAATGTCTGTACATTGACTATTTTTGCAAAATTTTCATACAGTTATCTGTTTCAAGTGTAATAATGACCATCTGCATATTTGTTAGCTTTAGTTTCCTGAAAGTCCTCATTTTTAAACCCTCCCCCAAAGCAAGATTAAGGCACAATTCACCAGACGAGCTAGAAAATTAAAATTTGGCAAAATTATATGTCTTAGCTTGTAATCGATGGAAAGCTTCCACCTCTTCAAATATTTCATTTTTTTACCCCCCAAAATTTTGGAATTTGGTGCAAACCTTCATTTTGAGGTATTTTGTGGCTAAACAGTAAGTCATATCACAAAACAGATGGCACAATCTCAGTTCAATTTGGAGTGGTCTACAACTTTGTTCCTATGACGTTTTGTCATATTTCTATTCTGTATATGTTAGATTTGTCTCTATTTTTCTATTATATACAATTTTTCTCTTTGAACACGTATAATTCGTAGTTCAAGTCACTTATACGAAAGGTAGAATCATCTAATTCTACACGAACATTGGCCCAAACACATTCCATACGTGAGTCAAATTCTATGTAGCTGTCATATTAGTACCAAAAAGTAATGCACTGTGAGAAAACCATACCCAAATTTCACCCTATTCAACGTTTCTAACTCAATTTTACCCATAAATAGATCCAGCCATTTAGACCGCTAAATGAGGCGTCTTACTGTACAATCCGTTTGTCGATATGATGTATCGTTTAGCAGCAGTTAATCTGTAAATGAAGGTTTGCAATATTGTATACATGCATATACTTAGTATGTTGATCTATGTATATTAACTGAAATCAATTTGTAGTGATGTAGAAAGTGTGTGTCTGCCATTATAATTCATAATTTACATTGATAGTGACTCTCAGCAGGAGTGCGTCTGCTACTGTAATTATTACTCTCCACATTGACTTTGACCGGCAGTAGGAATGGGATCCTTCTCCAACTCCTTTGTAACCGGCATTAGTAAGGAAGGACTACCATTGTAATTAATAATTCCCTTCTCAATTTGACTGGCGGAAGTCAAGGGATCATGCAATTTTGTTCAAAACTCCCCTAACCAATTGTGTTTGGGAGTAGGCACGTATGCCCGCCATTATAAACAAATTTACCCATTTAAAATGTAACTGGCATTAGGCATAGTGGCCTTGCTATTATAATGGAAACTTACCAACTCGGTGTGACTGTCATTAAGAAAAGGGCCCTGTCATTATAATGATAACAGCACAACTGAACTTTGACTGGCAGTAGGGAAGGTGCCTGCTATTGTAATAAAATCTCCTCAACTGTAATCTGTCCGGAAGTAGGAAAGGGCACCTGCCATTGTAACGAAAACTCCTCAAATCGATTGTGACCATGCAGTAGGTAATGGGGCCTCCCATTATAATGAAAACTTCCCTACTCGATTGTGAATGGCAGTAGGCAAGTGAGCCTGCCGTTATCATTACAACTTTACAATTCACACTTTACATAGGAAACAATATATGGAAACCTCCCCCTGCTTTTTCTGGATAAGGCTAAGAGATATGCAATTTAAAACAAAATGTATTCACTGCGTATACAGAAATTTACTTGATATCCATATAACAATGCAGAATACCATAGTGAAGCACGGGTACATTTGCTAGTAGGTAATAAATTTCATATTAATCTGTACTGAATAGGAATATAATGTAAAACAAAACCTAAAGGTTTCTACCTATTCAGTACTATTTGTTGTAACCTTAAAAATGTTACATATATTTGTTGAAAGTAGTTTCAGTCTTACTAGAGATCATCATCAATCAAAATCAATAAAAGTTAAGGCAAGACATGAATTATAGATAAAATTTATGAAGCAAGGATGTGTTGCTGAAATTCAGTGCAAGACAAATAAAGATTTCAAAAACACTAGAGCTGGGAACGGAGCAGTTGCTTCTATGATTGCAATTGGTAGTGCGAGTGCAGCGCTACATCCAGTATCATCTGGTAGTAAACTGTTGCTTATGAAGCAATCGGTGCTCGAGAGGGTGAGCAGAGGATGGAGGAACAGTACTGCATGAGTGCTCGCTTGGAGTTGCAGCAGTGGAGCGGAGCATACGTGCTCGCGACGTGCTAAATACTGCTTTATACATATGAAGAAAACGAATGTATGAAATATGAAAATATGTACATTCTCATTTATCGTTAGTGTTTAATTTGTCGACTTTTTTTAAAGAATTTGCTATACATCCGCCGTCTTATAGTGACGATGATCATCAGTAATTTCAATGAAATGCCACGCATCAGACAGTTTTTGTAGCATTTGTGGTGTATTTTTCAGTAAAAATTTACTTAAATTCCATTAAATATTCTAAAAACATGAATACCATATAAAATGGGAATAAATATCAAACAAATACCACAATTATTAATATTCTTTGCAATATCTACAAAACACAACAAGCGGGCAGAGGAAATATAGACGCAAATTTTATAAGCACAGACTGAATACAGGTACAATACACTTACAAGGGGAGGCCATGACGTTCGGATCATGGATTATCTTCAAACTTTGTACACTTTTAGTAGTCCATTAGGAAAACATAATGTGCAAGTAGTAAGTCGTACTACTTAGGCATTCTCGAGAAAATTGCAAGATAAGTTTTCGCATCGAATATGTACCGGTGCGCTGGAATCATGAGCACGAGATAGCGGCGGTCGAGTGGTTAGCGTTCAAGCTCCATAATCGCTGGATCGAGTCTGGCCCATCGCTTTTTCTTTTTTTCAACACTGGTCGTGAAAATGAAAACCTACAACCTGTTTTCCAGTCATTGATCGGGTCAGGGATGTAATGAATGAATCAGATATAGGCTATTAGTATGATGGGGTCGCCACTCCCAAAGTAATTTTTAATGACTGATAGATGCTACGAAATGGGAGTGGAGAGTGTTGCTGGAATGAAAGATGTCAGGGAAAACCGGAGTACCCGGAGAGAAACCTGTCCCGCCTCCGCTTTGTCCAGCACAAATCTCACATGGAGTGACCGGGATTTGAACCACGGTATCCAGAGGTGAGAGACCGATGCACTGCTGTCTGAGCCACGGAGGCTCTCAACACTGCTCATATTCTTTCATATATATTGCAGGTCAAAGCGTCTAGGTGCAAAGCAATTCCGGGTACCTTACCCGATTTCATCGTCAGGTATGAGGGATGGTGGTGGGGGTGGTGGTGGTGACTGGGATTTCGCAAATAACGACAGGCATACATTGTCGGGAAAACTTTATGTATCATTCTGTTCTCACTTGTTTCAGCTGAGCTGAGTTCTAGAAGGTTCCTCAAGTGCTGGTATTTTAAGTGCTTCACCTGGTCTTCTGTGAGGTGCATTCTTCAGATTGGAGGAAGGCTGAGAACTTGCACAGGACATGTGATTCTGATGAGTGTTTTTCAAATCTTTACTTGTCTTGTACTGAATTTCAGCAACAGATGCTTGCTTCATAAATTGTGTCTATAATTCATGTCTTGCCTTAACTTTGATTGATTTTGACTGATGATGGTCTCTAGTAAGACCAAAACTAGTTTCAACAAATATATGTAACTTTTTTAAGGTTACAACAAATAGTACTGAATAGGTGGAAACCTTTAGCTTTTGTTTTACATTACATATTTGTAATACTACTCCTTTGTTGGAAATCACCCAGAACAAATCATGCTACTTTCCTTTGAATCTTCTCCAGTTCTCATAACAAGTAGTCCTGGTGCGGGTCCCATATACTGGAACCATACTCTAACTAGGGTCTTACCAGAGACTTATACATTCTCTCCTTTACATCCTTACTGCAACCCCTAAATACTCTCATAAACATGTGCAGAGATCTGTAACCTTTCTTTACAACCATGTCAATATGATTACACCAAAGAAAATCTTTCCTTATATTAACACCTAGTTTCTTACAGTGTGTTCCTAATGAGGTACTATCACCCAATCAACACAGTAATTAGCATAATAAATGGGAGCATCTTACTGTAGTTAAGTATTAAGTGGCCTTATACTTCGATTTTAAAATCTGGAATCATTTAAAGGAAAAATGGTCCAAGAAGGTGATCAATACTGGTCCTCACACAAGTATTGAAAAAAAAAAAAAAAAAGACATTCACAAGAAGAAGAAGAAGAAGAAATAACAAGTCTGTTTAATTCAGATGACTGTATTAGGATCCAAATAAATTGTTTGGGTTAGACGGATTCAAGGACTACAAGGCAACCACATGGATAGAAGTAAAATATGGAATTCTTAAACTACTTTTAACTCTCAATTCGGGCTGTACGAACACACTTAAACTTTCTGCTCCGGTGGACTGCTGTAGCAGTCGTGTGATGTTCTGCATTTTTATGCTTCGCTGTAACAATTCAAGTGACCTTTGTGCTCGTCATTTGCGGCATATTTGCTGTTCGCATATTAGCACTTCTATACATAGCTTGAACACATTTTCGTACCAAATTTTGTAATGCATGGGAAGTGGTATACCATTTTATCATCATTTCAAGTAGTGACTTAGAAGAAAAAGAAGATGGGAAAGGTTTCACTCTGCCAATGCTATGTCCAAATCCACAGATCTACAAGAAGGATGTGAAGCTTTGCATGAATGAAAATGACTAAAATACAGTATATGCAAAAATATTTGACTAAACTATACATATTTAACAAAAACCAATCAACCTGTCGTGTCTGAACAACGTGAAAAAAGGAAAGCGAAAAAGCAGAGAGCAGAAAGTATCGTGTATAGTGGGTGCAGCCAGTCACTTCTGGCACCCATTTCCAAGGCCACGCATCTGCTCTCCCTTTGCCAAAGTGAAAAATAGTTAAATAGTTTCCTTTCAAAATCATCACTACTCACCACACCATTCTCCACCAGATCAGTCAGCATGAGGATCACTTTACTTTGCTGTTCCCACACCATACGCCAGAAATCAGTTACTGTAGACTGTAAGGGAGCCTGGCATGCTATGTAGAACTTCTGCTCATTCTTGGGACCCTGTAATAGGAAGCTCATTTCATTTGATGATTCAAATGCACTCTTACATTATAAAATTAGTTTTATATAATGAAGTCATTTGTTAGTTCCCTTTCATTATTTAAGTTGTACGTGTAGAAGACAGAGAACACAGTACGAGCACATGAAAAGGATCCAGACAGGTAACTCCGAAAAGAGAGACTCTGCACGACCTGACGGGGAAATACACATTAATTTCTTGAAAGTTAATTGCAAAGGTGGTAAATTTAAAACATAGTAAAAGCACACATTTTAGGTAGAAATCAAACATAAAATTAAGCACATGTAATATTCAGAAAACTGTTGTTGTTATTATTATTATTATTATTATTATTATTATTATTATTATTATTATTATTATTATTATTATTATTATTATTATTATTTACAATCTATACAAAAATTGGTCAATGGTGATAAGAATTAAATGCTATGAAAAGAAGCAGCAATCCAGAAAGCAGTAAAGTAAGGCTGTAGTTTGCCCACTCTCTTTTCAATGTTTATACAGAAGGGACAGTAAAGGAAATCAAAGAATAATTTGGAAAGGGAATCACAAACCAAAGAGAGGAAATTAAAACTCTAGGATCTGCTGATGATATTGTTCTGAGTATGCAGAATATCTGGAGAAACTGCTGAATGCTATGGACACAGTCTTGGAGAAAGAGCACGAGATGAAAATAAATAAATCCAAAACAAAAGTAATGGAGTGCAGTCGAACAAAATCTAGCAATGACGGAAATACTAGATTAGGAAATGAAGTCTAAAAGGAAGTAGATGGATATTGATTGTTACTTGATTAGTAGATTAAATAACAATGGCAGAAATATGGAGAACATAAAATGCAGACTAGTACAATCAAAGAAGGGCTTTGTTAAGAAAAGAAATTTGCTCACTTTGAACACTGATATAGGAATTAGAAAGGTATTTTTGAAGACTTTCGTCTGGAGTGTGGCATTGTATGGAAATGAAACACAGATAATAACTAACACAGAAAGAAAAATAACAGAACATTTTGAAATGTGGTGTTACAGAAGAATGCTGAAGGTGAGAAGGGTAGATTAAATCACAATTGATGAGATAATGAATCGAGTTGATGAGAGGAGAATGAATTGGGAAAATTTTATGAGAAGAAGAGAGAGAATGACATGACACACCTTAAGACACCCAGGACTTGTTCAGTTAATTTTGTGAGGAAAGTGTACGCTGTAGGAACGGTAGTGGTAGACCAAGGCATGGATATGACAAACAGATCAGAGTAGATGTAGTAGTTACGGAGAAATGAAAAAGTTAGTTTGAGTTAGGGTGACCTGGACAGCTGCATCAAACCAGTCTATGGACTGATGAACTAATTATACAGAAGAGATTATGGAAGTTGCAAGAGGTTTCCTTACCCGGACATAGTTGGCATTAATGTAGTCAGAAAGAGGCTCTCCCTCGATTGGTGTCAGAGGTACTCTAGTCTCTGGAAGTGGTATGACATTTGAGTAACGGTTTTTAGTTTCTGCTCCCTCTGGTAGTTCATCTGACTTGGGGGCTATTTGTGGCACCATACCAAACTCCTCCTCAAGAGCTGCTCGGTCACTGCTGAAGTTGGCCAGCCCAGCAAAGTTCATTGGATGAGAAGGAGCTCCCTGTAACAGGCAAAATTTGCTCAGTGAGGCCCAGTCAGGGTAATGAAAATACTTTCAATTTTCAGTTCTAATTTACTTTGAGCAGGTGATGAAATTATAAATAAAGGAGACTGGAAATGTAACCAATATAAAACCTTTTTTGTTTAATAAAATTAATAAAATATAATCTTTTCCAGGTACCGGTATGTTATAGTGTTTTCATAAATTTGTATTTTGTGTTCAACACCATGAAAAACTTACAGGTTATATTAATATGAAACCAAAATGAAAGATGCAAACATATGTGAGAGATGAAATAAGTAGTAAATAAAAAATGACAAAAATAACACAAATAATTATAGGCACCTGTTAAAAGGTGACATGTACAGTGAAACCTGTCCACTGGGGAACCTGGTGTTAATGGAATTTTTCTATAGCCTCATGTCATTAACGCTAAAATACATATAAAAATTCCTGTACTTAGCTAACCCTGTCCAATACAGAGATGGAAAAAATAATCGAAATAGACTTTCAACGTATTAGGTCGTGTTACGTACATGTAGTACGTGTTGAAGAGATGTTAAGTACAGAACAAAAATGGCCAGCTGGACACCAGTGGGATCCGGCTGGCCATTTTTGTTCTGTACTTAACATCTCTTCAATACGTACTACATGTACGTAACACGACCTAATACGTTGAAAGTCCATTTCGATTACAATGCGGTCGTGAAAATTCAATATTCATGGAAAAAATAGTTTCTGTGTACAGCAGAAAATAATCTATCAAAAATTAAAGTCCCAATAGGCAGCCATATATAATATATATATAAACCTTTATTCGGGAAACTGACCCTCAGTGGGTTTGCCATAAGCCACAGTATTGTCATGTTGTTATTTGTTTAAGGAGTAAAAATGATTTCTTAAAAGAAGCATGGACCCATGCGCATCTGTCTCGGCTATCATGGCCAGGTAGCTTTCCATCAGTCATACTCTCTTTCACAATTCAGTCACTCAACCCCTGTATGGTATAGCGCCCACTAGTAATCCATAAATGGTGACGGAGTTTACATGGTATTTCTCCTAGATGTAAGTGGATACTGGAACGTAAATTGCCTGCTTCTCAGGGTGCACAACATGCAGCTGTTGTTCGTTTGATTCTAGCTGTACAGTTGAACGATGTCTCTGTTTATCAACGGCTAGAATATGTACTCTTCTTGTGCTATCATTTTCAGCTGAGTAGTTCACTTCTTCATGTACCTTCCACCCGTTATTGTGAAAGGCTTTTGCAATAAGGCTGTGAATCGTGTAATGGCGAGTATTCCTAAGCAATGGACAGTAGCTGTCATTGCAAATATAATGTCATCGAGAGGCTACCTTGACTGATGTTCGGTCTAGATGTGGGAGGTGTAATTTGAAAAGAGAGCAAGTAAAATACACAAAAAGGGAAGGGAAAAAATGATAAGATAAATACAGGTGGTAAAGAAAACTAGGAATGTGAAATGGTCTTGTCAGTGCTGAGAAGAAATGGATGTTGAGAACTCAGATGAATAGGGAGAGAGTCCATCCATTTGAAGATGTAGAGAACATCCTTGTCCCATTGTGTCTCATTAATGTGATTACCCCAGTGAAGATCTTTCCTTATATTAACACCTAGGCACTCACAGTGGTATGAGGTACTTTCACCCATCAACACAGCAATTAATACTGCTTGTGTGCGGGTTGTTCTCAGTTGCATTATGTACAGCTTCTTCATTATCACAAGACATCACTGGCGCATCCTGAGCAGGTGCCATCCAAAGGATATCCTTTCACGTAACTATCTTTAAACCCTTCAAAATGTATCTGAAGCCAATAGTCTTCATCTAGGAAAATGTTCTTGATTTTGATGATGATGATGATGATGCTTGTTGTTTAAAGGGGCCTAACATCTAAGGTCATCAGCCCCTGTTCTTGATGTAAGCATAGTGCTACTCATGCATTGTGCCTTTCTTCTCCGTAGAGTAATATTATATTCATGCACTTATTGCCTTGCACATAGTGACTGCATGTACAAGTACTATCTTTGCATCACTGAAAACCTTCTATGTGTACTTGTGATGTTAAACCGCTAGTCAAAATAAAATAAAATGTATGAACAAGATTTACCTTGCTGCAACAACCACAATGTGTTGAATTATGCCCCTCTTAAGCCCTGAAAGTAATAACCATTCTCAATTAGTGGAGTATGTACCTATTACTTAACTGAAAGGATCCTGCATAATGCTGACAATGTGTATACAATGAGTTTGTTTCCATTTGGTGATTAGGTTGAAATATTTATTATAATTTCATTATATGGATATCTGAGACTTCAGGAATGTTACATCTTCATAAACGATGCCTTCCCAAGTGAAAAATGAAAATAGAAAAGTCATGAGTAGAGGAGGATTTGAACTATCTCTGCTCAAAGAAGCCAAGTATACCTACAGTGCATAATTCCACATAGCTACTTAAAACAAACAAGTTTTCACTCTGTATACAGTAGGAGACCAAATTTTTGCACTTCAAAAAATTGCTTATGTGTTACAGAATTATGGCCTGGTTTTAAGCCTTTATTAAATACTCTAACAGTAGCAATTACATGACAAAAGCTATCACGTCTGCCATACACCATAGTAAACTCATAGTTTACACCATAATTTCAAAAAAAACTTCTCTATCAGTTGCCATGAGATGAGACTGTCCAATAGGACAGTGAATAGGCTTGTATGTATGTATGTATGTATGTATGTGCAATCTACCATGTGTTCTGTTATACTGTACTATTCCACCTTCTCTCCAGCAACTGCTATAGAAGTGGGTATACAAGGTTTGGGGCATGTCATAACACTAATATTTTCCTCTCAAATTTGTATGGTGGAAGCTTGACACTCACAGTACATGGACACGGCACATGTTGCAGTGTGTTGGACAAGTATCACGCACAGGGTGATGTGACTGCAGTAGTGAGTTGCCTCTGTTCAGAATGGCAAGAATAGCGTGGGAAATAGTGGAACACCCGCCATACTCACCGGACCTGTCTCTGTGCAATTTTGACCTCATTTCCAAAGTGAAAGAAGCATTGTGTGGAAGACAGTTTGGCACAAGAGAGGATACTGCCAACACTGTGAAACATGAGCTGCAAAATGGTGAGACGACTGGTATCCGAAGTTTCCCCCAATGTAGATAACATTTTGTGAACAATCTAGAGGACTACACTGATGGCTTATCATAAAGATTACTGTACTCTTTAAGAATGAACATTATGTAGCAAAATGATTTCATGCCTGACAGTTTCCTCACTTATCCTACCCCTCATAAACCTACTCGTCCTTATTCACACATTCCACAGCACCTTATGCTCCCCCATCTACAATTAAATTTGTCTGGTAGATTCCACATTTGTGCAGGAAAAAAGTCATGAGTTATGCCCCAACCCTCATAGTTTGTACAGTACAGTGTTGTTGCTGTTGTTTGTCCAACCCTTGTCCCGCTTCCCTACGGGGTCGGGTATGAGGTGAGATGAATCAGTCGTGGCGGGTTTTTATGACCGGATGCCCTTCGTGACGTTAACCTCATCATAGGATTTAATGAGATGAAATGAATGACGTGATATATGATAGTAGGGAGAGGGTGAAACCCAGTGCCGGCATATAGCCTAATCCTGTCGAATAGCAACATGGGGTCTGCTCAAGGCTTAACGTCCCCATCCGACGGACGAATCACCATCAACAGCGTCATATGCCCTCACTCCATATGAGCACTGCAGAGAAGTTTGTAATTTAATCCAGGCTTTTGGCACGCAATCTAGTGATTAGGAATTGTATACCACCACCTCCCATACCCTGCCGGCCAACATTCTGATGGTGAAATTTTTTTTGACCAACGGGACTCTAACTGGCTAACCTTGGTGTCAGACTGTTTAGACTTCAGCGCCTTAACGATCATGGCCACCAGGTGGGCTTTGTACAGTAGGCCTACAGTAACATTTCATAAATATGATCTGAGAAGTGGACTCTGCTCAACATAAAATCGTACATTGTTTTTAAGATTTCCTCACTTACTGCCTCTTGTACAGCTTTTGCATTGTATGCCAAAACAGGCAATACTGTATGTGCACAAAATTGCTGAAAGATGTTGCATAAGATATGGGCTAAGAGACATTTGATTCGTAGCAAGTTGTTTCATTATTTAATACGTTGAGCTAATATGAAAATCAAGGAGATTTTCATTGCCTTCAATAAGACCTGTGTCAATTGCAGACTTATATTTTGCAAATGAAAGAACAGAAATGCAAACTTACTGGATCATCAAATCCTGGATTACCATAGGAGCGCTTAGAGGCACGATGACCTCCCTTTCTGCGTACACTATCATAAACAGATACACTGTCCAGGCTGTAGGCATCCAGAGATACAGGAGTACAGCGTTGTCCATAGTTGAACCTCTTCTGTCGTTTCCGCATAATGATCTGGAAAAGAGAGTGGTTGATTATTTACTAATAGTCTAAAAGTATTCAGGATATAAAGAGCAATTTCTACTTATAAAAAGAGGAAACCAAGGCTTGAAACACGCTCTCATTAAACGATACAGAGAGTTGATGATTGACTGCAAAAAAAAAGTCTTCATCATGAGCTTGAGCACGGTAATAAACTCACAGAGGAGATAGCGCAAGCTGCGATCGCATTTGCAAAAAAGTTTCGGTTTGCATGTAATAGTTTTACATGTATATTACAAATATGCACACAATATTTGCCATTGACAATTACACTGCACTTTACAATCATACGCATGTTCAATCACCGAGTTCAATAAATGGAAAAAGATTACAAGGATGAACATGTCCACAGAGTATAAAGTGCCAGAAACAGAGTTGCTTATTACAGTAGGTGCACTTCATGAATGCCAGCATTAAGCAGTCTTTCAAGTCACACTGCTTTTGAACATCAGAACTACATTCGGACAGTATTTTAAACCTCTCTGGTCTAAAGTCATCATATCCAGCTACAGTTTAGGAGTACCAAACAAAGTCTGCAAAGACTGGACAACAGAACTGATTGTGTAAAATTCAAATCAGATACAAAATTGAATCCCTCGACAATGGTGTGAACTGATAATATAATCGTTAAGGATACTGTGATCTTCAATCTGCTTCAGCGCCATCTTGAACTGTCAGAAGAATAGCATATTAAGTGGCTGAATGTAAGGTGTGCACCCAGTAGGAATTGTCTTGATTGTATACACCATGTTTTGAGGTTGGATAGCATCGATATGAATTCTTTCATGATATATCCTGAGTGAATCAACCAGAAGAAGAGACTCCTTCACTGCATACGGAAAGTAGACATCTTGAAAGAATTGTGTCAGGATTTGTTTCATGATTAGGCTGGACTTTGAAGCAACTTGAATCAGATTTTGTGGTTTCAACATATGTTGCACTACTCGCACTCCAAACTGATCTACAGGTTCCTGGAAAAATTACCAGTATCTTTGGAAACATGTATCCACTTGCTGACGTAACGGGTTGGATGGTGTAAGAATGAGTTTTTGCATGATCACTCCACACCGAACTTCTTACCAACTTCTCTCTCTTGAAATGCAGAGTTTGTGATGAGTAAAGTTCTTTCCGTATACCACTCTGATTGGTATTATAATTCTGTATACGTTCCATGTTGTTCATTAAGGACATTACCTCATTGCAAAACTTGTAACATCTTCCATTCACGTCACAATCTGAATTCTAGGATTTAGTGGTTACACATTTTGTTATTTCCCATGAGCCAAGATGGTGTTTGTGTTTAAACCTTGCAACCCATCCACGGATAGAGCCAGTGAATTGAGTCAGTCCTATATGTCAGGACTTTTCAAGCCCCAAACACAAATATCCCTGTCGTGATCATTAACACCTAGAACAGTTCTCGCCAACCTGAGTTTTTCCACAGTTGGTAGCTCGCACATGAAAATTATGAACATTTCAAATATGTAATAATGAATAGTTCGAGGATGCAGTGATGAGCTATAAGGATTAGTGAGGAGATTAATTAAGTACTTAATATGAAAAGTGAATAAGATGTTTCTTATTTATGTGTGTGTTACTTCCACAAGGTGTATAGTTTAGTTTTGACCCATTTTAATAATTCATTTGCTTGTAGTATGCAAAAGTATATACAGGACAGTCAGAATGAACCTGGGTACATATGTCCTAGAAATATGACCTGGGTAACTGAGGGTTAATTTACTATTTGTGTATTATAATAATGCTATGTATACCACTAAGATATAGGAGAGAGAAGGCTTTCTTTTTACAGTCCATAATGATTGTGAATAAAGCTGGGAGGTAATGCTGTACACCTTCAAGTAGATTTTCTAATAATTCTTACAATACCAGAACCTTAAAATCACCAGGTAAGGGTATGTTACCTGGAAAAACATGTCCATGCATTAACTGGACAGCACCTTAGTAATGCCTATCAGTCTAGATCAGCAGTGGACAAAATCCTCCGGGTACCAATCATTGTCCTTCAAGGGTGCAACCCCCAACACATTTCCAATGAACTGAGAGTTGATGACTTAATTTCAAATAGTACCGTACTGATTTCCTTAGTGAACAATTAAAAATATTTCTTCTTAGGTGATAACTTACTAAGAGTACTGCCAGCAGCAGAAGACAGACAGCCCCAATGCAGGAGATGGTGATGGCAGCAATGACCCCAGCATTGCTTGACTCATTTGTGGCAGGTAGAGCTCCGTGCAACAGCTCAACATTCTTGATCTGTAACATATGAACCAGAGATAATGCCATGTAATCATCAATTGTTGCTATGAAGGAAAAGAAAATATAAGAGGTTTATTAAAATTGAAATTAATATATCATTTATTGAATTAATATATTGTACCAGGAACGCTGGTTCAAGATAAAGTCCCCGCACTTCAAACTTGAATTACGTGCTGCACACCAACTCAACAGCTAGCTGCAGCATGCAGACCGTATGCGACGTGGAGCGTATGGCGTCACAGCCTACCTCACCTTACGACAGAAAGATTTCATCAGCCAGAGAACATTCGAAATGTTCTATGCCTAATGACTTTCCTCAGGATAATAATTAAATTATGAGAACAACATCATCGTGTTGCCAAATTTTTGTCTCCATCTCCACCAAGTTTGGTGTAAATCCGACAAAAGCTAAAGAAGATATTAAATGAAATACAATTACTGCTATCTGCATGATTGGCGTATATAAGGAGGGCTAATTCCCAAAGCAGATCAGTGTGTCAAGTACCATGGTCAAAAGGGGAACCCGGTCGGTCGGCTTGTGGCAGTCGCGCTGTAGTTTTGAATGGTTGTTTAATTTCTACTTGGAAATATTTTCATAGGTGATAGACTGCGAACTGTATATTTGAACTTGTATTTATCAACCTTATGAGTGATCGAACCAAGGACTGTTAACGAACAGAGTCAGTTTCAATTTATTTTTCAATTAACACATGTGAACAGGACTAATTTCACAAGTAAAATATTTATCAACCGTATGAGAGTAGCAGCCGGATTTCAAGGAATGTTGCCAGCCGTAGGACAAGGATAGGACACTTCCCAGTATTTCTTCTGTACAGAGATGATATGAAATTTGAACTTTTGTTAATAAACTCAGTTTTCTTTGAATCAGACATTATTTCAACAAACCTCTCTCCCTCTGTAGCACTCCATTTCTGTACCGTACATGCCCTGCGTTAAATCTTATGCTCTTCTAGCCCAAGTACGGCGTTTAGAGTTATAATATTTATCATATATCACATCATTCATTTCATCTCATTAACTCATCTGATGAGGCTGACATCAGGAAGAGCATCTGGCTGCAAAATCTTGCTACAATTCATTTCACTTCATAACCGATCCAGTATAGAAATGGGACAAGGGTCGGACTTGTAATATATTATTTATAACTTTAATGGATGGAAACCCCAGGTTCAATTCCCGGTTCTTCCAAGGGATTTAATCCAGAGCTGAAACAAGGTTCACTCAACCTTGTGAGACTAACTGAGGCGTCGTCTGATATGAGAGGCAATAGGCCTGAGCAAAATATCCTAAAATTCTCTTGACCACATGACATTCCAGTACCTGCAAGCAATTTTGCTGGCAGCAGCCATTTTGGCAGGCCAAGGCCCTCAATGAGGTGTATGTGCTGTAAGGTTTGTTCTTTTTCTTTTCTTACTGACTGAAATAGTTAAAGAAATATTCAAAGCTAAGCAGACATTGTTGCCTGTATATTTGGCATTTAAAAACTGAATAAGCTGCGAGAGAATCAAAGCTATTTTTTCAAGGTGAATGGCTCTAGTAAAAGCTAGAGTGGTGAAAATTTATTCTTTAACATGCCAGTCAGTAAATTTTCTGACACAGGCATCATCCATCTAACCCCCCCACCCATCTTAAGAAAACAGTCACACAGACTTGGATGAGTTTGACACTAACTTACTAACTTGTACAAGGCTCTTCTTTGCCATTTTGCCTACGAGTATTTGATGATCCTTAGAATCTAGAAGTGGCAGAAAATAAAATGGAACAATAGAGAAGTGTTCTGGAGGAAAGAGGACTGAAGATAAGCAGAAGATTGAATATCTCTGTCTCTAGACTGGTTTGAGAACTGGGGAAGATCTAAAGGAAAGCAGCATGACTTGCTCTGGATAATATCTGACAAAAGTGTAGTGTTAGAAAAATGTTACAAACTTTGGGCGGGGAAGACTTGGGAGTAAGGAGATGAGCTGCTTGAATAAGTGTTATATTCTGAGCTGGCACTGGAGAGATGGTGTGGAGTGGCATTAGTACACAAATAAGCTTGAATGGAGATTTTAAAAGGAAGAAAGATTGCAATATGAAGATGTAGTTGAAATTCAAGAAGGCTAATTGGGGCTAATATTTGTTTATAGGAAGACGGATCAAGGATTAGAATAATTTACTAACTGGTTTGATAGAAGACAGTTCAGGTTTAGGGAAGGTTATTCCACTGAAGCTCAACTTGTACGATTTCAGCAATATATAGCAGATAGTTTAGATTCAGGTGGTAAAATGGACTGTATCACTATTGACCTTCTGATAGGGTTGATCACGGGAGATTACTGATGAAAATGAGGGCTACTGACTAGACAAAAGAGTGATTGAATGGGTGGCTAAATTTCTAGAAAATAGAACTCAGAGGTGAAGTGTTGTCTGATGCTGTAATGATTAAAAGGGAGTCCAACAGGGCCGTATTATTGGACTTCTATGTTTTCTAATATCTATAAATGATATGATTAAAGAACTGGAATCACAGATAAGGCTATGATGTTGTACTGTATAGAGTAATAAATGAGTTGTAGGATTGTGAGCGACTGCAGAGAGACCTGAACAATGTCGTGAGATGGACAGCGGATAATGGTATGATGGTAAATGGGATGATAAAAATCAAGTTGTAAGTTGCACCAAGAGGAAAAGTCCTCTCAGTTTAATTACTGTGTTGATGGGGTGATGGTACCTCAAGGGGAATACTGTAAGTACCTAAGTGTTAATATAAGGAATCATCTTCACTGGGGTAATCATTTAAACGGGGTTGTTAAGAAAGGTTACAGATCTCTTCATATGGTTACGAGAGTATTTAAGGGTTGAAGCAAGGATGTAAAGGGGAGAGCTTATAAGTCTCTGGTAAGACCCAAATTAGAGTACGGTTCCAGTCTATAGGACCCACACCAGGACTGCTTGACAGGAGAACTGGAAAAGATCCAAAGGAAAGCAGCACAATTTACTCTGGGTGATTTCCAGCAGAAATATAGTGTTACGAAAATGTTGCAACCTTTGCGTTGTGAAGACTTGGGAGTAAGGAGACGAGATACTCGACTATGTGGTATGTTTTGAGCTGTCAGGGGAGAGTTGGCATGGAATGACATTAGCAGATGAATAAGCTTGAGTAGAGCTTTTAAAAGTAGGAATGATCATAATATGAAGATAAAATCGGAATTCAAGAGGAATATTTGGGGCAAAGATTAATTTATAGAGCGAGGAGAAATGGACTGGAATACATTGTCGATTAATTTTCAAGTCCTTTTAAAACATTTTGAGAAAAAAGCTAGGTAAAAGATTGCTAGGGAATCTGCCACCTGTGCGACAGCCCTAAATGCAGATCATTGATGAATGAGCTGAGTTGAGAGAGCTGTGTAGCCGAGGTGGCAAAGCCATGTTTGGTTCACACAAAAGGAATTTGTTAAAAATTCACTTCTGAAGAAGGATATTGCACAGGGATTAACACTTAAGAGAGAAATTCCTGTAAGTAAAAGCGGCTGGGTATAGAGTTTACTTTGTGGCCTGTACGGAGATCATCTTGATTTCGTTTTACTTGGACAGGATGAATGTTAAAGATCTCAATGGGCAGACAGCGTCAAGCCTTCGCGAAACGCAGGAAAACCGAGAGAGTTGAACACGGTGCGCAAAAGTATGAGGACGCGTCGAAAGCCACTGCGTCGGTTGAACTTGTTACGCGCTAAATAGACACGTAAAGCACGGTGGAAACTTCGACAATCATTTTCCCAGAAACAGCCGAGTGTCTACGGATAAGTCGAAACATGTGTTCGCCTATTGCGACCCCTTCTTCACCGAGCGAAGTTTCTCGCAAATCGACTTGTTACACATGGCGGGTTCCCCTCGCAAGTAGGAACACTTGCTGAATGAACACTGGATCTCCAAATTTCTAATATACAAGGTAGTGATTGATGTTTTTAGAAACAGAACTTTAATTCCTTCATAAAATGTACTGTAAGAGAAGGAAGTGGCGTTCTGGTCTCTCGAAAAATGAGAACAGCGACTAAAAAACGGTAAGGACCCATAAAGGGGAGAAAAGACTCCCTAGGCCAGGGATGGTAAATCTTTAGGGACTAGCGTTTCAATTAAAGTCTTGTTTATTACTGTATACTGTCTAGTGTGCCAAGGGTTATTTTCCTTCAAAATCATCATGAAACCCCTCATCTGACTTCATTTAGGTAGGGTGTTAGTTCGCATTACACATGAATACATGGTCGGTAGATGCAGAGTGGCCCTCGCCCAACAAGTGACCACGGCTGGTCCGTGGTCCAACAGTTCTGGACTCTGACCGGCCAACCGAACAGAGGAAGGGTGGCCACGGCTCTACCGTGACTCTACGCCTCTACATTCGGGAGACGGGAAAGGGCTGGACCTCATTGCTGATCCCAACTGTCGATTGTCCTGAGAATGGTTTTCCATTCTCCTGCACTAAGGCGAATGCCGGGACAGTCCCTAGTATAGGCCACGGCCGCCAAACCCCTCACCTTCTCCGAGCATCTCCTTCACCGTTACAAATCTCCCGGCCTGAGAGACGGCGTCACCGTCTAAGAGGCCCGCCTCCCCCTTCAGGGGAGGAATGAAAACGTTTTTAGTAGTAGTAGTAGTGAATACATTCGACTGAATGTGTCATGGTTTTATTTTTGCAAACAACGCAGAAAATTACCTTCGGGTTAAAAAACAGGCACATTTTAAGAATAAGGTATATTTTTGCTTTAACCTAAAACTATTTGTAAAAAGAATATGGCCATAAAAATAATTGAGACACTTCTTTATTAAAGCGTAATATTAAAATATTCTGTGTTACTAGATTTTCGACCTATTTACTACTACATGTTAAAAACATTAAAATATGTTAGGATGTTGTCTGACGTGCCACCGACGTCGAGTTCGCGTGCCACTAGGTGACGCGCGTGTCATAGATTCGCCATCCCTGCCCTAGACTTTAAAAATCTAATATAATCGATGTTGATATTGAAACAGGGGATGAGTAAAGGAATAATGATGTTACTGATCTTTAAGTTTCACGAACTATATTACCCCCAGTAGATTACTACTCCATCTCTGTGGTGTAGTGGTTAGTGTGATTAGCTGCCACCCCCGGGTTCGATTTCCGGCTCTGCAAAAGTGGTGCGACGGCTGGAATGGGGTCCACTCAGCCTCGGGAGGTCAACTGAGTCCGCCATCCTCGAAGTGGTTTCCCACTTCTCCTCCAGGAAAATGCCGGGATGGTACCTAACTTAAGGCCACGGCCGCTTCCTTCCTATTCTATGTCTATCCCTTTCAATTTTCCCATCCCTCTACAAGGCCCCTCTTCAGCATAGCAGGTGAGGCCGCCTGGGCGAGATACTGGTCCTCCTTCCCAGTTGTATCCCCGACCCAAAGT
The DNA here is from genome assembly GCF_040414725.1 of Anabrus simplex. Taxonomy (NCBI): domain Eukaryota; kingdom Metazoa; phylum Arthropoda; class Insecta; order Orthoptera; family Tettigoniidae; genus Anabrus; species Anabrus simplex. Next base: position 1,640,847,130 of record NC_090265.1, on the reverse strand, counting down.
CTCACGCTCCAGGAGACTACCCTTCATGCGGTAGAGGTGGGAACCCTCACTGACTTCGAGAGAAAAAAATCAACCCTGGACGATGAACAGATTAAGGAAGGAAGAAAGAAAGAAAGAAAGAAAAATTACCGCTACGGCATTCCCTGTCTGGCGTAAAAAGCGACTGAACTGTGGTTCCGCTAGGACTCTCAATATGGAATAGTAGGTTGGCGACCACAGGGTCTCTAGCTGAGACCGACATTGCTTCCACTTACTTGTGACAACACGTGCTACCTTCGAGGTTTACGACATCTAGGGAGTATTTCGCACCGTCCGTAGCTCTTCGCCTTTCTTTTGCTGATACCTTCATTTTTCCAAGGGTGGGATATTTTCTCTCTGATTCGTGTTAAGAGACGATGGTTTCCCAGTTGTACTTCCTCTGAAAACAATAATCACTGTCATCACATCACTTGCTATCTTAACGGCTTTTAGAGAACCAAAATACCGGTAAATCTACCCACAGGAGGCTGGGGTATGTGAGTACCTTCAAAAACCACCGTACTGACCCGGGATCGAACCCGCCAACTTGGGGTGAGAATGCCAGCGTTCTGTCTTCTGAGTACACAGTCCGGTTTCAGCAAGGGAGGTCGCACAGAAGCGAGACAAAAGTATGTCAAAGAACGTCGAGGCTCAGCTGAAATGCCATGGTCACCGCCATACATCTCACAAGTTAGCAGTCCCTCGGAGAAACGAAAGACAGAGTCCCACAACGTTAGCTAGCGACCACAACTCAGTTATCTGGCGTGCTGTAAAGTAAGTATATCAACAGATTGACTCAATATACCACAGAGCACTTCATAAACAGAGCGTAACTGTTACAATCCTTCAAAGAAACTGACCAAAAGTTGCATTCACCAAGACAAGGAGCACACGAGGTTACACGGCTGGGTGAACCGTCACTATTAAGTGCCGAAGAGTTAAAAAAAAAAAAAAGCCGTAATGTCACCACAGAAGTGGCTCTTAAGGAAGCGACTTCCAGGTGAGAATATTACGCTGATGATGCAAGTTACAAGATTGTGAGCAACTGCAGAAAGACATAAACAATGTTGTGAGATGGACAGCAAGCAATGGTGTGATGATGAATGGGGTTAAAAGTCAGGTTGTGAGTTTCACTGATAGGAAAAGTCCTCTGAGTTTTAATTACTGCGTTGATGGGGGTGAAAGTTCCGTTTTGAGGATCACTGTATGTACCTAGGTGTTAATATAAGGAATGATCTTCACTGGGGTAATCACATAAACGGGATTGTAAATAAGGGGTACAGATCTTTGCACATGGTTATGAGGGTATTTAGGGGTTGTAGTAAGGATGTAAAGGAGAGGACATATAAGTATCTGGTAAGACCCCAAATAGAGTATGGTTCCAGTGTATGGGCCCTTCTTCACGATTACGTGATTCGTGAACTGGAAAAATATCCAAAGAAAAGCAGCTCGATCTGTTCTGGTGATTTCCAACAAAAGAGTAGCGTTACAAAAATATTGCAAAATTTGGGCTGGGAAGACGTGGGAGAAAGGAGACGAGCTACTCGACTAAGTGGTATGTTCTGACCTGACAGTGGACATATCCGGCTCTTTGGTCACAGGAGTCCCGGGTTCCATTCCCGGCAGAGTCGTGAATTTTAACCATCATTGGTTAATTTCGGTGACACGGGGGCTGGGTGTATGTGTCACCTTCATCATCATTTCATCCTCATAACGACGCGCAGGTCGCCTACGGGAGTCACATCAAAAGACTTGCAAATGGCGAGCCGAACATGCCCTCGGACACTCCCGGCACTAAAAGTCATACGCCATTTCATTTCAGTGGACAGATGGCGTGGAATTACATTAGTAGACGAATAAGTTCGAGTGGTGTTTCTAAAAGTAGGAACGATCATAATATGAAGATAAAGTTGGAATTCAAGAGGACAAATTGTGGCAAATATTTGTTCATAGGAAGAGGAGTTAGGGATTGGAATAATTTGCGAAGGGAGACGTTCAATAAATTTCCCAATTCTTTGCAATTATTAGCGGTAAGCAACAGACAGGGAATCCGCCACCTGGGCGACTTCCCTCAATGCCGATCACTGGTGATTGATTCATACTGTATATATGGATGCAGAAAATCTAGCCCTTTTTGAAACAACGATTTAGGAGGATAATGAAATGTCTAACAGGCCCGCTCTTTCCAGCGTCAACTTCTCAGGTTTTCCATATTTACCAAACACTTAATTGACTCCACCCAAGCCCTAACAGCTTGCCTCTGTGACTGGTTTGTAGAAAATTCGAAGAAACAAAAATAAAGTGAATGATATTACGTACTTATGTGTTATAAGATAGGAATGGCAGGGGGGGGGGGGGGGGAGTGGTAGGCGGTCAGAAACAACCTCTTACCTTTTGCATCGTGCTTCTAGCGTTATGACAGACAAGTTACTCCTTTCCTCCTCCCCCCCCCCCCACCCGAAGGATGAGCAAATTATTTTACCCCTCCCTCTACAAGGTCGAGCCTCTAAACATATTATAATGTAGTAGCCCATCTCTCCTTGTTTTCCCCAATGACAACAATTTTCATTAAGAGGTTATTTCTGACCGCCCCCCCGCCAATTCCTACCTCATAACACACAAGTACGTAATATCATTCACTTTATTTTTGTTTCTTCGAATTTTCTTCAAACCAGTCACGAGGCAAGCTGTTAGGGCTGGGTGGAGTCAATTAGTGTTTGGTAAATATGGAAAACCTTCTTCTTCTTCATCATCATCATCATCAACATTTCCCCTTATCCAGCTTCTGCCGGGTCGGGGTATTTATGGTACTTCTCCATCTTCCTCCTTCCTTCCACCATTCTTCTTCCACGATCTTGTCCCAGTCTAAATTTCGTCTTCTTATGCCGCTCTTCACTGATCCAATCCATCTTGTTCTAGGTCTTCCTCTTGCTCTCTTGCCCTCGCACTTTGCCTCCAGCACCTGTCTTGGAATTCTATTCTCCTCCATCCTCTTTACATGTCCAAACCACCTTACTTTATTCTTTTCAACTCTGTCACTTAGCTTTCCTATCCTAACTTCTTTCCTAACATCTTCATTTCTCACTCTGTCTTTCCTTGTTTTTCCTATCATACTTCTTAGGAATTTCATCTCCCTGGGTTGAATTCTACTCTCTTGCCTACTCGTCAAAGTCCAAGTCTCAGCTGCATAAGTCAGTAGAGTACATAGTACATTTTGTACATTATGTCTTTACTTTTCCTTTGTACTTCTTTGCTCCAAACAAGTTTTCTTACACTTTGGTAGAATGCATTACTTTGCTGTACCCTCCTGCTAATCTCCATGTCCACCCTAGCGTTTTTCATTAATTCACTTCCTATGTATTTAAAGCTGTGCACAATTTCCAGACTCTGGCTTCCAATTTTCAGTGCTCTTTCCTTGCCTTTCCTTGGAAAACCTTACAGAAGGATAAGTACTATTGCTATCTACGGCAGAAGTTCTCACATCTCTATAACGCTGTACCCCTTCCCACGCAGAAAGAAAAAAAGAAAAGCTGAAAGATCGATGTACCCCCACGGAAAACATTAAATGACAGATTTAAAATATATCATTAATAGTCTATTATTAAAACAGTTTTAATTAATTGAAGTACGGCTCGTTGGCAGCATAGTCAGCGTAGCGGCCATCGGTTCAGAGGTCCCCGGGTTCGATTTCCGGTCGGCTCGGGAATTTTAATCTTAAATGGCTAATTTCCTTGGTTTGAGGACTGGGTGTTTGTGTTGTCCCCAGTATCTCTGCAACACATTTACCACACACAGCACTATTCTCAATCACAAAATGCGCGTTTTCCTACACACGGCAAATGTCGCCCACCCTCGACGGAGGATCTGCATTGCAAAGGCTGCCTGCACCCGGCTAAAAGTAGATACATGAAATAGTTTATAACAAATAATTGATAGAAAACTGTTTTGTAACATAAATAAGTTCATGAAATGAAATACATTTCTTGTAACACATCAAAAGGAATTTAAGACTTTGTGTCTGATAGTAAAATAACATAGCATTCCCTGCTTGTATGAAAGTTTCACAAAACTCTAGATGTTAGCCTCAATATCAAAATAAACTAAGAATCAATCATTTTAAATGTCATCATCATCATCATCATCTGTTTACCCTCCAGGTTCGGCTTTTCCCTCGGACTCAGCGAGGGATCCCACCTCTACCGCCTCGAGGGCAGTGTCCTGGAGCTTCAGACTCTTGGTCGGGGGATACAACTGGGGAGAATGACCAGTACCTCGCCCAGGCGGCCTCACCTACTATGCTGAACAGGGGCCTTGTGGAGGGATGGGAAGATTGGAAGGGATAGGCAAGGAAGAGGGAAGGAAGCGACCGTGGCCTTAAGTTAGGTACCATCCCGGCATTCGCCTGGAGGAGAAGTGGGAAACCACGGAAAACCACTTCCAGGATGGCTGAGGTGGGAGTCGAACCCACCTCTACTCACTTGACCTCCCGAGGCTGAGTGGACCCCGTTCCAGCCCTCGTACCACTTTTCAAATTTCGTGGCAGAGCCGGGAATCGAACCCGGGCCTCCGGGGGTGGCAGCTAATCACACTAACCACTACACCACAGAGGCGGACCATTTTAAATGTAATTTCTGGAATTCAGAAGTTAAGAACCATCAATATTTCAATGGGGTTTGCCTATATAGCGTGACGCAGTTTTCTGATGTGTGGTACTGGGAAAGAAGCTCGATTTGTTCTGGGTGATTGTCGACAAAAGGGGCTGCCTGGCCGAGGCGGTAAAGGCGTGCTCGGTTCGCCCGGAAGGACGTGGGTTCGAATCCCCGTCAGGAAGTCGTAAAATTTAACAAACGAGGTTTCCACTTCCGGAGGTACATATGGCCCCGAGGTTCACTCAGCCTACACCAAAATGAGTGCTAGGTTAATTCCTGGGGGCAAAGGCGGCCGGGCGTAGAGCTAACCACTCTACCCCATCACGTGCCGAGGTTAACAATGGTAGAAGCCTTTACCTTCCACTCCTCCAAGGGCCTTCATGGCTTGTACGGAGGTGACTTTGCTTTGATTTGATTACCGACAAAAGACTAGTGTTGCAAAAATGTTGCTTTGGGAGTAAAAATACTTACTTTTGCACACTTATGCTGGTTTGTTTCTAAACCCTAATTTCGAACCCGTTCCCAACTCGGGCCGAGTTTTGGGATTTTATTTAAGAACATTGCTGTTTTCAGGATTTCTGGTACAAAGTTTTAAGTTTGTTAGATACATGGAAGTGTTCATTAAATAATTTTTGTGTGTGTATATGCAACCAGCTAGGACGTAAATGCCTCTTAGTCCCATCTTGCGCAACACCTTACAGCAATGTTATGTGCAGTTAGCCCGATGTAGACTTCTCCGCACAATGGAAAAATGGTACAAGAGGCAGTAAGTGAGGTCCATCTCAAAAACACTACCATTGTATGTAGAGCGGTGTCCAATACTCTACTAATTTTTACGAAATGTTACTATACTGTACAAACCATAAACACGCCTATAGCTGTCGGTAGAGAATTGCGCACCTGATTGGTCCAAGAGGCCATTTTCTTTTGATAGAAAGGGCGGTCGTGGTATCATAGAAAACGTGATAGGGTAAGACCAATTACAGACATGTCAATGCACCACCATTTTGTACAGTCTCATCACATCGAAATTGATAGAAACGTGTTTTTCACTGTAGTTTATAATCTGTGGCACGCAAATGCTGTACAGCAGATGTGATAGCTTACGCCATGTAATTACTACCGTTAGAGCGATCAAAAAAGGCATAAAACGGGACCATAAGGCTGTAACTCATCAGTAACTTGTCGAAGCGGGAACTTCCGCTCTCCTCGTGAATACAGAGTTACAAGGATGGCGCTTGTACGTTGCAAATAGCTGCGCGGAATTACGTATGGAAGACGTACCTCGATAGGTTACTTGAAGCAGGAAGGGTTCCAACCATTCTTGAGTCATGCATTTTTTAATGTCATTTCGTATTCGCCTAGGCATCGTTTACGAAGACCTTTCTGAAGTCTCCGATATTCTTCTACGGAAGTTATAATAAACAGGTATCATAAATATCGCCACATACGCACCGATTGTGAATACCACCTGAAACATAACGCTGGACTCATTCAACCAAGTAACGCGTAGAAAATGGTTGCAACTATCTGGGCGTAAGAGAGACGCGATTCTTTAGTTCACTGTGGTGTTTGCACATTCGAGTTCAGAACTTTTAACATCAACGATCAGTATCGAAGCGATAGCCTAGGTAATTCCATTAGTACAGAGCTACGAGACCAATTCTTTGTCGCCTGCAGTGCCTACATGGCACCAATCGCAGCGAACATACGATATGTTAGCAGGCATTTAGAGTTCGAATCTAGTTACGAGCTTTTCAATTTTATTTTTATATTATACTTGTAAGGCCATTCGTAATAAATATTTAACGTTCTTAAGTCTCAAAAGTAATTTGCCACCTTTACAAAGAAAGCATGTCCGCCTCTGTGGTGTAGTGATTAGCGTGATTAGCTGCCACCCCCGGAGGTCCGGGTTCGATTCCCGGCTCTGCCACGAAATTTGAAAAGTGGTACGAGGGCTGGAACGGGGTCCACTCAGCCTCGTGAGGCCAACTGAGTAGAGGTGGGTTCGATTCCCACCTCAGCCATCCTCGAAGTGGTTTTCCGTGGTTTCCCACTTCTCCTCCAGGCGAATGCCGGGATGGTACCTAACTTAAGGCCACGGCCGCTTCCTTCCCTCCTCCTTGCCTATCCCTTCCAATCTTCCCATCCCTCCACAAGGCCCCTGTTCAGCTTAGCAGGTGAGGCCGCCTGGGCGAGGTACTGGTCATTCTCCCCAGTTGTATCCCCCGACCAAGAGTCTGAAGCTCCAGGACACTGCTCTTGAGGCGGTAGAGGTGGGATCCCTCGCTGAGTCCGAGGGAAAAGCCGAACCTGGAGGGTAAACAGATGATGATGATGACAAAGAAAGCATACATACGAAAGGAATAATAACATGCGACTTCCATATGGCAAACGACTACAGGGAATGAAGCGCAGTGCACGTGTTGTCAACATTCTGACCCACCCATTCAACCAAGCAACTGCGCACGTTCGACTCGAAGACCAACTAACAGCGGTCTACACTTCATACGTAGGGCACATGAAACAGCATATCGTAATCCTAGCAGCAGCGTGTGAGCACGTACTGTACGGTTAGCACGAAAGCAAACATGTATTCACGGGATGATTATGTGAATATGGTACTACTTTATGGAGAAGCAAGGCAAAATGCACGGGGAGCCAGACGCTTGTATCAAGAACGATTTCCTGGACGAAGGCTGCCAACTGCAGATACATTTCGACGTGTTGAAAGACGGTTACGTGCAACGGGGTCATTTCATACATTACCCCCCGTTCGGGATGCTCCAGTGACGTCTGGAAATAACGACGAAGCTGTTCAAAATGCAATTGCATACAACCCGCACACAAGCTCACGGGCCATAGGAAATGAACTGAACATCAGTCATGTGTCTGTACTGCGAATATTGCACCGCCATAAATTCCACCCTTTCCATCAACAGCTGCACCAGGAACTTCACGGAGATGACTTTCCAAAACGGATAGAATTTTCGCAATGGATATTACAAAGAGTTGAAGCTGATGCGAATTTCTTAATGGACATTCTCTTTAGTGATGAATCCAGATTTCACAACAACGGAACTGTTAATCGTCACAACTTCCATTACTGGAGCGTTGAAAATCCTCACTGGATCAGGGGAGCTCGATTTCAGGTACAATGGGGCGTCAACGTGTGGTGCGGGATACTAGGTGACAAGATAATTGGACCATATTTCTTCGAAGGAAACCTCACGGGACGACGCTATCTAGAGTTTCTTCGTGAGTACCTTCCGCTCTTATTGGAGGATGTGCCCCTTATGACACGGTTACGGATGTGGTTCCAGCAGGATGGAGCTCCCCCACACTGGTCGTTGGCAGTACGGAACCACTTGCATAGGACATATCCTAGACGATGGATTGGACGAGGGGGTCCGGTCACATGGCCGGCTAGATCACCTGACCTTACTCCACTCGAATTTTTCCTCTGGGGTTATTTAAAGGAAAGAGTCTATGAGCAGGAGCCTGAGAGCCCGAATCATTTACGGCGGCTCATCACGGAAGCCTGCAGGCAGATTCCACCACATATGTTGCAGCAAGCAAGAATGTCTCTCCTCCACCGTGCTCAGATGTGCATTAACGAAGCAGGTGGTCATTTTGAACATTTGCTTCATTAATCGAATGGCCATGCATAAGCCCATCGCACCGCTGTCGGTACAATCTCACTTTATTGCAAATAGCTCTTTTAAGAGCTCCTTAAGAAACAAACATAGCTGAGTACCTGCAATATGAGAACTGATCATGATTTAGATTTGTCGTCAACAACACGACTCTCACGAACATCAACAACGCAATAAAAATATTCGTCGTACACAGGACTCGAACCGCCTACTAACGAACACTGGTACTCTCCTCTAACTTTTAGCAAGCTCGGCTATCACGGGTTGCTGCTTAGCGCTGTTGTGTTGCTGCTACTTCTAGTCATTCACCAATAATATTCTCTGTACAGGACGTTTCTGCGACACATAATTTTTACGATTATTTACCATCAATCGGTATTTTATTATTAATGCTTTTGCTTGACACGAATAAACGAATTATGGAAAGCGTTGTAAGAGCAGACATTGTAGTGAGTAGTCAAGGTCAATATTTTTAGGTTCGACTATAATCTGCGGGTTGCATAAAACTGCGTGAATAGGGGCAGCTGTACCACCCGGTATACTCACCTTTACATCGCTCACTTTGACTTTCAGTGTTCCTCCTTACATTCTTAATATTTCAAATACCGGGCGAGTTGGCCGTGCGGTTGGGGACGCGCAGCTGTGAGCTTGCATCCGGGAGATAGAGGGTTCGAACCCCACTGTCGGCAGCCCTGAAGATGGTTTTCCGTGGTTTCCCATTTCCACACCAGGCAACTGCTGGGCCAGTACCTTAACTACAGCCACGGCCGCTTGCTTCCCATTCCTAAGCCTTTCCTCTCTCAGCGTCGTCATAAAACCTATCTGTGTCGGTGCGACGTAAAGCAAATAGAAAATAATTCAAAAATTTCCCTCACAAATGAATTTGATCTTCCAGAAAACGTTCAAGCCCTCGAGAAATTTAAGCAATTGCGTTGGAAAAAAGTGTTTGCACTGGGTGAAATATTGTATACGCTTACGTACTTACGCTAATCTGCTTCTGTACCCAAATGTTGAATCCCTCTTCAAATGGACGCCTTGGTCAATATTGGAAATGTTCATTTTTTTGGATATTTTGGGGGCATTGGGATATCAAGTTTGAAGTTTCTAGGGTATCTATAAGTACCTCGTTAATAAACTGATGTCTATTTTCATTTTTATGCCTACATTTGCAGATCGTACACTTCGAATTCAATTTTTTAGAATAAACGGGTATCCAACAATTATCCTGAACCGGTTGTTAGCCGGGATCTAAATTCATGCAGTCTTAGTATTCCGGAACCAATTCACCAATATCGGTTTATACTTTGCACGTATTTCCTGTTCAAATTCGGAATGTAACGCCCTCTTCATTTTAAATTACAATTACGAACCTGAACGAAAGACAATCCTCACTGGAGGCGGAACTCATGACGTGTGCTGGCATCAGGTCAACGCCGAGGACAGTCATCACATCAGCGTTCTCCATTCCGTATTCTAGAAAGGTAGAGACGGGCTCGGCTCTCACAGGAAGCAATTCATTCAGCTCACGTGTATACTTCCTTCAACTCTCCAATGATAGTAATGACCTTTCGAGAATGATGATGATTATGATGATAAAGTAAATCCTCTAGGACCCATTGGCCTACCAGGCGACCATTGTTTACCGAGCAGGTGGCTACACGGTTTGGGTCACGCAGCATCAGCTTTCATTGGAAAGATAGATGGTTCGAATTCCACAGTCGGTAAGCCTGTAGATGGTTTTCCGTGGTTTTCCATTTTCACACCAGACGATTAATTAAGGCCACGGTCACTTCCTTCCCACTCCTAGCCCTTCCCTATCCCGTCGTCGCCGTAAGACCTATCTGTGTCGGTTTGACGAAAAGCAAATTGTAATATATATATAAAAGCATTCCGAGGTGTCGTGTGGTCAGTACGACGAATCCTCTCGGCCGTTATTCTTGGCATTCGAGCTGGGGCCGCTATCTCATCGCCAGGGGTTGAGTAAAGGAATAATGATGTTACTGATCTTTAAGTTTCACTAACTATATTGCCCCCAGTAGATTACTATTCTGTCTCTGTGGTGTAGTGTTTAGCGTGATTAGTTGCCACTCCCGGAGACCCGGGTTCGATTCCCGGCTCTGCCACAAAATTTGAAAAGTGGTACGAGGGCTGGAACGGGGTCCACTCAGCCTCAGGAGGTCACCTGAGTAGAGGTACTGGTCCTCCTCCCCGACCCAAAGTCTCACGCTCCAGGACACTGTCCTTGAGGTGGTAGAGGTGGGATGCCTCGCTGAGTCCGAGGGAAAATCCAACCCTGGAGGGTAAAATATTAAGAAAGAAAGAAAGAAAGAAGGAAAGAAAATTTTAAAAAAAATATTTTCATTATATTGTATGGGAAAGGGGTATATGTGGTTACTCCAGTGAATTAGCTGCTGACTTAGGTCTCAAAAGGCGAGGTTCGAATCCCAGTGGATACTTGTGGAAAATATTCACATGGAAAAAAACATGGGACGTAAGAAAGGGCATGGGGTATGCTGAAGAAAGGTTTTACTAATTTCTTCTGGATTTAAAGAGTCTGTAATGCCCTTGCACAAATCTCACTGGAATGTAATTCATGATCGAGCAAGAGTAACAGAAAATATTCCACTAAACATTCACTTTCATTACTAAATCAGTAGTATACGAACATTGCTGTTTTAGAGTAATGTCGAAGGGGTACTGACCTCGAGTGGGGTAGGGAAGTTCTTGGGAGCTACCAGCACGTAGAACATGTCGTTCAGCTCTCTGCTGAAGACACCCTCCTCGTCTAGGATGAAGACATTGACGTCAATAAGTTGTCTCTCCTCCTTGACGGTCGACACCATGTCTTCACATTGACTGAGACCCACGTTGGCCAGGACCACGTTCCGTGCTGACAGTTTCCTACAACAGGAGAGATATTTATGTCAATACAGTAACATATTTCGAAATACTTAGTATACGGTGACCCAAAAACCCCTTTACATTTGACGAGGCAATAGTTCACGGAATATTGGAGGTTATTATTGACAAAAATGATTGGCATGACGTGGGGCTTTATTGACACAAAATGACCAATGGAAGGCGCTGGACAGCAACACGTCAGGTACAAATGGCCACACATGCTTGCCATGAGATGGGGTTTCATTGACACCAACAACGAGTGCACAAACAGACTAACAGGTGGTGCTGGTCAGCAACACGTCAGTGATACCACATGAAACCCTTGTACGGTATAAAGGGAGCTGTCAAGAGAGAGGATGTCAGATGCGCCTGCAATCGTGGCATGTTGACGTTACCAGAAAAGGCACTGTTAGTGAAGCTTTATTATTTTGTTTATTTTGGTGTCAAAAAAACTACATGTCATGCCAATCATGTGTGTCAATTATTACTCCTGCACCTCCAATATTCCGTGAAGTATTGCCTCGTCAAATGTTAGCGAAATTATGGGCCACTCTGTATACTGTCCACCTGTTCAATACAATGTAATATTATCATTTAAATTAAATGGCCTGTCTAAACATTATATCTAAAGGACATGTTTCGACCTATGTTAAGGTCATCTTCAGCTTGATATACAAGAAATAAGGCATACGTATAAAACTAGTACATAAGAATAAGACTAATAAGACCGGACGAGTTGGTCGTGCGATTAGAGGCGCGCGGCTGTGAGCTTGCATCCGGGAGATAGTGGGTTCGAATCCCACTGTCGGCAGGTCTGAAGATGATTTTCCATGGTTTCCCATTTTCACACTAGGCGAATGCTGGTGTTGTACGTTAATTAAGGTCATGGCCGATTCCTTCCAGCTCCTAGGTCTTTCTTATCCCATCGTCGCCATAACACTGATCTGTGTCGGAGCGACGTAAAGCCACTAGGGAAAAAAAAAAAGATCTAATAAGAACTAATAAGAGAGAGGAACTGTATACAATACAATAAAAGCTCAATTTTGTTTAAAATGTTTTTTATCGTAATAATGTTATTGTTTTTACGTCCGACTCATTGTCTGAGGTCAACGTTGAGGCATTCGGTTCAGAGGGTCCCGGGTTCGATTCCCGGCCGGGTCGAAGATTTTAATTACCTTTGATTAATTATTCTGGCCCGGGAACTGGGGTTTGTCCCAACCCTTTCCTCTTCATATTCAGACAACACACTACACTACCAACCACCACAGAAATATGCAATAGTGATTACATCCCTCCATATAGGTTTGGCGTTAGGAAGTGCATCCGGCCATAAAACAGGGCAAAATCCACGTGTGCGACACAGATCGCACTAGCGACCCCACAGCTGTGGGAAAAAGCGGTAGAAAAATAAAATAAAAGGAGAAATGTATTGTTTTTACGTCCCACCGTTTTCAGAGACGCCGAAGTGCCGGAATTTTGTCCCTCAGGAGTCCTTTTAAATGTAAGTAAATCTACCGACACGAAGCTGACGTATTTGAGGACCTTCAAATACCACTGGACTGAGCCAAGATAGAACCTGCCAAGTTGGGGCCAGAAGCACCTCAACCCTCCGAGCCACTTAGCCCGACAAAATATTTATCATTTTCCAGTCTTGCTGCGATTAAAAATTAGTGCTGATTTGAGTAGAAATAAGTGGTAGGCTAGAGGAGACGTAAAGCAACTTGCAAAGAAAAGAAAAGAAAACTTACAATGGAAATGTCAGATGTTATCGTTCGTCATTATCGGAACAGAGTGAAATTTGTCTACTGTAAAAATTTCGTTCAAGAATTGGAATAATGCTATCGGTTTTACGTCTCACTAACTATTGTTACGGTTTTCGGAGACGCCGAGGTGCCGGAATTCGGTTTCTCAGGAGGCTGACGTATTTGAGAACCTTCAAAAACCACCGGTTTCAGCTAGGATCGAACCCACCAGCTTGAGCTCAGAAGGCCAGCGCTCTACCGTCTGAGCTACTTATCCCAACCTCCAACAATTCGTTTCATTCTTACAAAATACCTTCCTGCTTACACCTTGATGCTTAGTAAAATATTACAGTCAAAGTACGCACCACGTATGAGATTAAAATGATGTGTATGACACAGTATTAATTTATCATCATCATCATCTGTTTACCCTCCAGGTTCCGTTTTTCCCTCGGACTTAGCAAGGGATCCCACCTCTACCGCCTCAAGGGCAGTGTCCTGGAGCTTCAGACTCTTGGTACCGGGCGAGTTGGCCGTGCGCGTAGAGGCGCGCGGCTGTGAGCTTGCATCCGGGAGATAGTAGGTTCGAATCCCACTATCGGCAGCCCTGAAGATGGTTTTCCGTGGTTTCCCATTTTCACACCAGGCAAATGCTGGGGCTGTACCTTAATTAAGGCCACGGCCGCTTCCTTCCAACTCCTAGGCCTTTCCTATCCCATCGTCGCCATAAGACCTATCTGTGTCGGTGTGACGTAAAGCCCCTAGCAAGAAAAAAAACAGACTCTTGGTCGGGGGATACAACTGGGGAGTATGACCAGTACCTCGCCCAGGCGGCCTCACCTGCTATGCTGAACAGGGGCCTTGTGGAGGGATGGGAAGATTGGAAGGGAGAGGCAAGGAAGAGGGAAGGAAGCGGCCGTGGCCTTAAGTTAGGTACCATCCCGGCATTCGCCTGGAGGAGAAGTGGGAAACCACGGAAAACCACTTCCAGGATGGCTGAGGTGGGAATCGAACCCACCTCTACTCAGTTGACCTCCCGAGGCTGAGTGGACCCCGTTCCAGCCCTCGTACCACTTTTCAAATGTCGTGGCAGAGCCGGGAATCGAACCCGGGCCTACTACACCACAGAGGCGGACGTATTAATTTATAAGAAATTAAACTGTAGTCCATTAGAAGAAATCCGGACCAGCCAGGGTGATCAGCCCTTACTGAGAGACCACGCGTTCGATTCCCTACCAAGTCAGGGATGTTTACCTGGAAATGAGAGCTAGTTCGAGGTACACTCAGTTTACGTGGAGTAAATTGAGGAACTATCTGACGGTGAGATAGCGGCCTCGGTCTAGAAAGTCAAAAATAATGACCGAGGGAATTCGTCGCGCTGACCTCGTAATCTGAAGTGACCAGCGGTTGCTTGGTATGGTAGGGCACATCAAGGATGTAGCGCCACAGGGTTTGATTTTGGTTTCACAAGAAATCCTGTTACGTTTTCTTCAAACCTGCCCAAACGTAGGCCTATCAGAGAAATATCAATAATTATTCTGAACATGAGATTTGTAGCCAGTACAATCTTCAATTTAACTATTGTAGATTTGTCTACTATGCCACCAAATTGACAAGCTGCCAACACCATCACACTGCACGATTACTTTGTCGCTCCAAATTGTTAGTGTGATGAGTTGAGGGCTTTCCATCTCAATTACACGCATTGCTTTACAATTAAATGCTTGGATAATTATCCGTCATCTGCTGTGCGCTCGCTGGTCTCTGTTTGACTGATTAAATGAAGTGGCATTTACATGGTAATGGCAGCACTGAGAGGATTCATTAGCCCTGCAGCTGTCAGCCGAATAGGCCTTCTCCACACTCATCCAATATCACATGAGAGTCTTATTTTTTGTGGTATCTGCTCTGTTAGTCGAGCCGGTACAGAACGGTACGCAGTACTGACATTAAAAAACGGCTTTAGCGTACAGAGAAACTAATCATTGGTACGCCATAGCGTCTCCTGAAACATTTTCACTATACTTGTTCAGCAGTCAGGCTCCTGAACAATAAACTACAGTCGACATCGGTTATAACGACCCTGGAGGGTCCGCCAATCGTAGGTCGTTATAAGCGATGGTCGCACAAACCGGGTTTTTTGTTGTTGCTAAAAATGTCATATCTTCTGTAAGTTTTAGGCTGCACACTTGCATGGTTAATTAACAGAATTAAGTCAAAATTTAAAAAAAAACGTAACTAGGTAAGTACTGTATTTTTTATTTTTATTTTTTTGCTAGTGGCTTTACGTTGCACCGACACAGATAGGTCTTAGGCCTCATTCACAATGCAAATGTAACCGTAAAATTAACGACGTAACGTAACCGTAAAATTAACGTAAAATTTGTGGTATCCACAATGGAGGAACGTAAAGAGTACACAGCAGCCAATCAAAACACTGCCATGTTATTTAGGACGGAAATAGGGTTTTAGGCTATCTCGCAGTTTTATATTTTAATATTTCGATGGAATCAAACAACATGGCAGCCGAATTCATATTACTTCAAATATCTCTTGTTTTGCTCCTGGGAGCTGTGTACATGAAAAGGAGAACTAAACAACGGTGCGGAAAATGGGTTCATCCATTGAATCAAAGCAGGTTATCTCAAGGCGATTTCGGTAATCTACTCTAAGAAATGACCCTCATCAGTACATTTTGTACATGCGCATTAAACCTGAACTGTTTAACACTATCTTACGATTTGATTCCCCTTTCCTAATAAAAAGAAGTGTAAGACCTCCTTTACCGACATTTATGTGCCTAGCTATCACAATCCGATGAGATGTTTGGATGTTATCATTTTCGTAAACTAGCAGGCTGGCATAATGTTAAGAAATATACAGGGACACTGTTTATCTATGACAGGGATTGTCTCTCGTCCGGTCTCCAGAGCTGCGAGCTTGTCTCTTGCATTTCCCGTCAAATTTCATTGTTACAGTATATTTATTTCCACGTATTCTGTTTCGGTACAGCGTCTTTTTAATTCTTTTTCCTTTTATCACACATACACACAAAGATTATGTTGACCGAGAATTACAAGTGTTTCGTCGAAAGAAGTCATTATATCGTGCACAAAATACAATGTTTACGTCTGCTCTGATTGGCTGGTTCTTAAACCTAACGTAAAATTAACCGCAAGAGCTTGGAGTTTAATTTTACGGACTCTCAGTTAAGTTTACGTCGGGGCATTATGAATGGTTCCATCAGATAACATGGCCGCTACCTTCTAAGTTAACGTTAATTTTAAGTTTACGTTACGTTACGTTTGCATTGTGAATGGGGATTTATGGCGACTATGTGAGAGGAAAGGCCCAAGAGTTGGAAGGAAGCGGCCGTGGTCTTAACTAAGGTACAGCCCCAGTATTGCCTGGTGTAAAAATGGGAAACCACGGAAAACCATCTTCAGGACTGTCTACAGTGGGATTCGAACCGGATGCAAGCTCACAGCCGCGCGCCCCTACCGCACGGCCAACTCGCCCGGCGCTGTATTTATAGAACAGTATTTATGGAGTGGGAATGCGAGAAACTTCATTGGTTCGCTTTAAGAATAGGTCCATTGGTCGGCACACTATTTGTTTTGCTGCTTAAACCATCTAAGTAAAGATTCTTCAATATCTTTGTACACAGATGATCTGGCCCGCTTGATATTTAAAGAAAAATTCTTCGAAAAGAGACTATGTTTTCTCTCTGTCCTTCGAAATTGTAGAAATGGTTTAGTTTGATAAACCCAAATCCCAATGCTGACGTTTGTATCCCCAGTTTCTAACCGCCATGTAATCTTCAATAATAAACACTTTTCTTCTGCGACATTTTCACAGCGATGTTTGCCTTGACTAACAGACAGACTGATCTTAAATCTACAATAATAAGCATTGCATAGTTGACAGCAACTCCCAAATACGTAATAAACAAAAATCAATTGTTGGTTACAAGGATAATGTCCAGATAGGGCAGGTGAGTAATACTAAAGAAGTATTAAAGTTTACATATGATAACAACGACATTTATAATAAGATACAAAAGTTGAAAACTAGAAAAGCGGCTGGAATTGATAAGATTTCTGGGGATATACTAAAGGCAATGGGTTGGGATATAGTACCATATCTGAAATACTTATTTGATTATTGTTTGGTTGAAAGAGCTATACCAAATGAATGGAGAGTTGCTATAGTAGCTCCTGTGTATAAAGGAAAGGGTGATAGACATAAAGCTGAAAATTACAGGCCAGTCAGCTTGACATGCATTGCATGTAATCGTTGGGAAAGCATTCTTTCTGATTATATTAGACATGTTTGCGAAATCAATAACTGGTTTGACAGAAGGCAATTTGGGTTTAGGAAAGGTTATTCCACTCAAGCTCAGCTTGTAGGATTTCAAGAAGATATAGCAGATATCCTGGATTCAGAAGGCCAAATGGACTGTATTGCGATTGACCTATCAAGGCATTTGATAGGGTAGATCATGGAAGACTACTGGCAAAAATGAGTGCTACTGGACTAGAAAAAAGTGACTGAATGGGTGGCTATATTTCTAGAAAATAGAACTCAGAGAATTAGAGTAGGTGAAGCTTTATCTGACCCTGTAATAATTAAGAGGGGAATTCCTCAAGGCAGTATTATTGGACCTTTATGTTTTCTTATATATCAATGATATGTGTAAAGAATTAGAATCAGAGATAAGGCTGTTTGCAGATGATGTTATTCTGTACAGAGTAATAAATAAGTTACAAGATTGTGAGCGGCTGCAAGGTGACCTCGACAGTGTTGTGAGATGGACGGTGGGCAATGGTATGATGATAAACGGGGTTAAAAGTCAGGTTGTGAGTTTCACAAATAGGAAAAGTCCTCTCAGTTTTAATTACTGTGTTGATAGGGGGTGAAAGTTCCTTTTGGAGATCATTGTAAGTATCTAGGTGTTAATATAAGAAAAGACCTCCATTGGGGTAATCACATAAATATGATTGTAAGTACAGGGTACAGAACTCTGCACATTGTTATGAGGGTATTTAGGGGTTGTGGTAAGGATGTAAAGAAGAGAGCACACACGTCTCTGGTAAAACCCCAATTAGAGTATGGTTCCAGTTTGTGGGACCCTCACCAGGATTACTTGGTTCAAGAACTGGAAAAAAATCCAAAGAAAAGCAGCTCGATTTGTTCTGGATGATTTCCGACAAAAGAGTAGCGTTACAAAAATGTTGCCAAGTTTCGGCTGCGAAGACTTGGTAGAAAGGAGACGAGCTGCTCGACTAAGTGGTATGTTCCGAGCTGTCAGTGGAGAGACGGCGTGGGAGGACATTAGTAGACGAATAAGTTTGAGTGGTGTCTTTAAAAGTAGGAAAGATCACAATATGAAGATAAAGTTGGAATACAAGAGGACAAATTGGGGCAAATATTCGCTTATAGGAAGGGGAGTTAGGGATTGGAATAACTTACCAAGGGAGATGTTCAATAATTTTCCAATTTCTTTGCGATCATTTAAGAAACGGCTAGGAAAACAACAGACAGGGAATCTGCCACCTGGGCGACTGCCCTAAATACTGATCAGTATTGATTTATTGATTGATCGACATTAGAACCGATACATTTTTCCGAAAATGTGATCAAAGTACGTCGTTTTATACGATATGTCGTACAAAGCTCTTTTAAAATACAGTGTTTATATAGGATTTAGACAGGACCGTTAGATTTCGCCGTTATATCCAATATGTTGTTAAAAGCGATGTCGCAATAAACGGTTTCGACTGTGTTTTCAACAATTCTCATTCAAGGCAAACTTATTTCTCTCTACTACTTCATGTTTATCTATGTTGACGACGTACGGTAAAGCCATATCCGTAAAGGCCATGGAAGACCCTTTGAGGAGTGGAAAGGCTTCCACAATCCATAACCCCTGCACTTGATGGGGAAGAGTGATTACCTTTACGCCCGGCCGACTTTTTCTCTAGGAATTAACTTGGTGCTCACTTTTGGTGTAGGCTGAGTGAACCTCAAAACCACGTGTACCTTCAGAAGTGGAAATTTCGTTTCTTAAATATTTCGACTTCCTGACGGGGAATCGAACCCATGTCCTTTCGGGTGAACCTAGGATTCCTTTAAGACCTCGGCCACGCAGCCTCTTCTAACAGTAAAATGGTACATAAATATTAAAATTTCGATGAGCTACCTCACCTACATTCTCAACAACTAAGCCTGATACCATACTGGAAGTTCTGTTTGAGGATATAAAGTTTGTAACTACACAATGTCCAGCAAGGGGTCATGGTGACAGTAGAGTAAGTAACTTGTGAGAAATCTTCCGGCTATCTTTTTTGTGACATAAAATATGTTTTATGGCTGGGGCTCATCTGAACATTTGCGTTACGGAAGTTAGTGTGACAGAAGTGTAACCCTAGCAAACGTGCAGGCTGTGATGTACGGTATGGACGAATGACCAAGCAATGTTACCTAGCAACCGTACAGACTATGTCTTGCTGGTGGTCATCTGAAATTAGCAGCCGTTGATGGATGGCCATGACCGGAATACATACGGTATGTATAATCATTTGATTTTCTCAAAGGAAATATGCCCCAGAGGAATCACTTGATATCTTGCAAAAGTAAATAGAATTTGGAGTAAGGAGACCCTACCCGAAGATTGGAAAATAGCTTTGATCCATCCATTACACAAAAATGGCAGCATGAAGGATATCAACAACTACAGAGGAATAACTTTGCTACCCGTGACTTACAAAATTCTATCACTGGCCATCCTGGAGCGTTTGGAAGCACAAGTCGAACATCAAATAGGTGAATACCAAGGAGGGTTCAGAAAAAGTCGCTCAACAGCGGAACAGATCCAAAATCTCAAAACGATCATCAGATATTGTACACTAAGGTCCAAGCAGTATGTGTCTGTCTTTGTGGACCTCAAGAAAGTGAACGACTAAATTAACCGGGAAGTCCTGATAAACATCTTAAATGAATTTGGAGTTGATCTGAAGCCATCCCGACCGATACAAAATCCAAGGTGAAGGAAGTTCCACGGATGTCTCTCGCATTCCATTGACATCAAAACAGGAGTCCGACAAAGTGATGGGCTATCCCCGATACTCTTCAACTCCGTTCTTGAAAAGATCATCAGAACCTGGCGGGTGAGATTACAGGAAACCATCTACAGTCCACTAAGATTAGGAACAAAATCCAAGGGGATCACAACAGACTGCTTAGCATTTGCCGATGATATTGCCGTTCTCTCAAACGACGTAGAAACCGCTAGAGCTCAAGTTGAAATGTCAAAGGAAATTGCCGAAGAAACCGGTCTGCAGATATCGTTTGAGAAAACAGAAGTAATGACTAACATCAAAGAGGCCCCACCGAAACTCCATACAAAATACGGGGACACCCGAGTGAGATCATCATGAAAAATGGACTAGACAAAGAAGCACTTCAGGAACGAGTACGTAAACTGGAAATAGCCTACCAAACATCCCGCACAATCTACAACAAAAAATGCCTTTCGCAAAACACCAAGATACGTCACTATAAAGCAGTTCTGAAGCCAGTAGTTCTATTATCAGCCGAAACCCTATATCTAAATGCCAACAAACGACTCCTTGAAGAACTGGAGAAAAAAGGAGCGCAATTGTGAGAGGAATCTTGGGATCAAAGTACAGAAATGGAATCCATCAAAAGAGATCCAACGAGGAACTCTACATCAAAATAGAGAAAATTACCGACACAATCCGAAAAAGACGGGTATGATTTTACGGTCATGTGCAAAGAATGGACGGAAGAAAGTTAAGAGAGTTTTCACCTTTTTTTATTCAAACCCCAAAACCACAATTCCCTGGTTTAGAAATACCAAAAAAGACCTGCAAATGCTGCATATCTCATCTGAAGACGCCCTTAACAGAGATCGCTTCCGTAAGAAAATATTGACGAACGGGTTAAACCGAACCGAAGAGAAGACACGGCGCCCCTTGGACAGAGGAGCGTAAGCAGGCCCACTCACAAAGAATGAGGGAAATTTGGGCTCTAAAGAAGGCCAACTTCAGTGTCAAATGCAACAAGACTTAAGGTGGTCCTTGATGGCTCCAGCGAATTATATAATAATAATAATAATAATAATAATAATAATAATAATAATAATAATAATAATAATAATAATAATAATAATAATAATAATAATAATAATAATAATAATAATAACATCAAACAGGCGCCAAGTGAGCTAGAAGGGACTCACGGAAAAGTCAAGCGAGTTGAAAAATTTAAGTATCTTGGTGAGTGGATAGAACCTAACTTGTCCGAAAAAGAAGCCTTTTCTTCACGCATGAATAAAATGGAAATGGCTTACCATCTGACTAAACATGTCTATAACAAAAGATCTATATCTCTGAATGCAAAAATCAAACACTATTGCACTGTTATCCGGCCAGAGGCTCTATATGCTGCGGAATGTGTCGCCATGAACAAAAAAGGCATGATGGAGAAATTCGAGGCCAAGGAAAGAAAGATTTTGAGAAAAATCTTAGGTCCAGTCAAAGACAACGGCGAGTTTAGGAGACGGCACAACCAGGAGTTGTACTCGCATGTGGAGAAAATAACTGATGTGATGCGAAAAAGGAGGATTACTTTTTATGGACACATGGCCCGAATGAATTCAACACGGTTAACCAACCGCATTTTCACTTTCCTCCAAGAGAAAAAGGCAAAGGGGGCATGGTTCAGTGAGTTACAGAAATATCTGCAGGAGATTGGGATCTCATTTGAGGATATCCAAGAGCGTGTCCCACTTACTGTAAGAAAAAACTCCAAGAACATCAGAGTTTCCTACCAAAGCCGAAGATGAAAACTGGAAAGGCATGGACGGAAGAACGAAAGGAGCACCACCGTATACGAATGAAGGAGTACTGGACCAACATTAAAGCTCAAGGGAAACAGTTGAAATGACGTGGTCCTTAGTTGGCCGAAACGAAACAAGAATAATAATAATAATAATAATAATAATAATAATAATAATAATAATAATAATAATAATAATAATAATAATATCCGCCTCTGTGGTGTATTGGTTTGTGCGATTATCTGCCACTCTCGGAGGCCCGGGTTCGATTCCTGCCTATGCCATGAAATTTGAAAAGTGGTACGAGGGCTGGAATGGGATCCACTCAGCCACGGGAGGTCAACTCAGTAGACGAGGGTTCTATTCCTTCCTCAGCCATTCTCGGAGTGGTTTTCCGTGGTTTTCTACTTCTCCTCCAGGTAAATGCCGGGATGGTACCTAATTTAAGGCCACGGCCGCTTCCTTTCCTCTTCCTTGTCTATCTCTTCTAATTTTCCCATCCCGCTACAAGGCCACTGCTCAGCGTAGCACGTGAGGCCACCTGGGCGAGGTACTCGTTCTTCTTCCCAGTTGTATCCCCCAACCCAAAGTCTCACGTTCCAGAACACTGCCCTTGAGGCAGTAGAGGTGGGATCCCTCGCCGAGTCCGTGGGGAAAACCAACCCTGGAGGGTAAACGGAATAAATAATAATAATAATAATAATAATAATAATAATAATAATAATAATAATAATAATAATAATATTAATAATCATAATACGCCATTTGGGAAATAGAATATATAGGAAATAAAATTCAACGCTGTGCTTAATTTACGTGTGTTGAGTTGTGTCTTTTGGTATCTCCAACTGTGTTGGATACTTTTAAAAGGGAATTTATCACAGCCCATGTTGAAAGGTAAGCCTGAGGACGTCATTTTCTCTTTTAGAGCATAGGAAATATATTTTATTACGTCACTACCACACTTATATCACAAAAAAAACGGATAGCGTTAGTGTGTTTCCGTTTTATTTGCACTGATATGTAAATATGGTTACATTTTTTTACAAGTTGCCGACACAAAAAGGTCTTATGGCGACGATGGGAGAGGAAAGGACTAGGAGTAGGAATGAAGCGGCCGTGGCCTTAATTAAGGTACAGTTCCAGCATTTGCCTGGTGTGAAAATGGTAAACCACGGAAAACCATCAGTCAGGGCCGCTGACAGTGGGGTTCGAACCCACTATCTCCCGAATACTGGATAGGTTACATGTTTTTATCGTCACACCGTCTCCGATAGGTCTTATGCGGGCGATGGGATAGGACAGGGCTGTAGAGCCCTGCGCGGATATATAAAATATTATCCGCATCCGCAAATATTTATCCGCGGATATTGTAAACATTTAACTACAGTATATTACACCCAAGATATTGAAACGGATAGATCTGCTAACACGGTAAAATAGGCCTGACACCTGGCACCAGAACCTCTGATTTATGAGGGATTTTCTCTTGCGACAACTACCGACGTATTATCTTTGTTCCTTCTTTCCATTAATTGCTGACAGGAACCAGTTAGGCTTAGGTCAAATTTACGGCTTTATGGTCTCAAGGATTTTTATAAATCACCATTCTTCCATACCACTGTCAAGGGTCACTTAGCCATAAGCAAAAACAAGAGTATACCTGAGTGAATATTAACAAACTTCATTATTTAAAAATCACCCATTACCGAGCTCGATAGCTGCAGTCGCTTAAGTGCGGCCAGTATCCAGTAATCGGGAGATTGTGGGTTCGAGCCCCACTGTCGGCAGCCCTGAAGACGGTTTTCCGTCCTGTACTTTACTTAAGGCCACGGCCGCTTCCTTCCAATTCCTAGGCCTTTCCTATCCCATCGTCGCCGTAAGACATATCTGTGTCGGTGCGACGTAAAGCAAATAGCAAAAACAAAAAACAAAACAAAAAAAAAAAGAAATCACCCGCACTGCGATACAATTTGCATCCGCCAAAACACTAACTTCGCGGATATCTGCATTCGTGCAGGGCACTATAGGACTGGGAGTGGGAAGGAATTGACCGTGGTCTTAATACGATTCAGCTCCAGCATTACCCTCGTGTGAAAACCATCTTCATGACTGCCGACGGTTGTATTCGAACCCATAACTATGTGACCGAACCGCGCAGCCAACTTACTCGGTCTGCCAGCTACCCGAAAATACACTAACGCTTTTAGGAAGTTCATTGACACAAACGATAAATACAAATACCTGGAGACGACTATAAGTTGTTCGTACAATTCCTGTTTAGCAAGAGGTCGTTCAGAGCAATGAGTGAAGTAATGACGAAGAACAGGAAACTGTCTTCAGACTGGCAGAGCCACAATCTAATATTCATTTCCTGTATTGGGTCACCTTTCGATCCAGTCCGTTGTGTCCTTATGTGGCTTTTGAAGGAAAGGGGGTCAGCAAATGTAGCTGCAGGCAGGAAATGTGAAGTATAGAGCGACCGTGCATGTTCGAGGGAAGGACATATGTAGTTTAGGGGTAGCGAGCCTCCTTCTTACCCGGAGGTTCTGGGTTCGATTCCCGGTCATGTCAGGGATTCAGACTGGTTCGAGGTCCACTCGGCCTACGTGAGAACAATTGAGGAGCAATCTGACATTGAGATAGTGGCTCCCATCTGGAAAACCAAAAATAACCGTCCAGGGTTGGCATTTCCCTAGGAATCAGCGAGGCATCCTACCTATACCACCTCAACGGCTGTGTCTTGGAGAGTGAGACTTGGGTCGGGGGGAAAAAGTGGGGAGGAGGACCAGTACCTCGCCCAGGCGGGCCCCACCTGCTTTGCTGAACAGGGGCCTTGTGGGGGGATGGGAAGATAGACAAGGAGGGGGGGGAAGAATGCGGCCGTGGCATTTTAGGTACCATCCTGGCATTTTCTTGGAGGAGAAGTGGGAAACCACGGAAAACTACTTCGAGGATGGCTGAGGTGGGAATCGAACCCCTCTCTACTCAGTCGACGTCCTGAAGGTCAGTGAACCCAGTTCCAGTCCTCGTACCGCTTTTGAAATTTCGCGGCAGAGCCGGGATTCGAACCCGGGCCTCTGGAGGTGGCAGCTAATCATACTAACCGCTACACCATAGGTGCAGACGTAAAAAAAATACAAAAAATTAATTTCAGTTTCCGAAGCAGATATGTATTTAATAAATATTGAATTTTCACGACCGCATTGTCATCGAAATAACTTATTAGGCCGTACCAGGCGGGTTGGCCGTACGGTTAGGGGCGGGCAACTGTGAGCTTGCATCCGGGAGATAGTGGGTTCGAACCCCACTGTCGGCAGCCCTGAACATGGTTTTCCTGGTTTCCCATTTTCACACCAGGCAAATGCTGGGGCTGTACCTTAATTAAGGCCACGGCGGCTTCCTTCCCATTCCTAGCCCTTTTCTATCCCATCGTCGCCATAAGACCTATCTGTGTCAGTGCGACGTAAAGCAACTAGCGAATATATATTATTATTAGGCTGTATTCCATACATACAGTACGTGTTGAAGAGATGAGTACGGAACATAAATGGCCATCTGGACTCCAGTGGGATCCGAACCCACAACATCCCGACTTCACGTCAGTTACTCTACCATTGAGTATGATGGCCTAGGTCATATTTGTTATGTTGGAAAGGATTAAATTACAAGTCTAGCACCCTGTTATCACACTGTCGAGTGCGTGCAAGTCGCCCGTTGTGATACCTAAAACGCCACGGCCGCATCCTTCCCTCCTCCTTGTCTATCTTCCCATCCCCCATAATTTAATTTTCACGACCGCACTGTAATCGAAATCTGGAAGTTGTGGGCTGTGGGTTCGAATCCCACTAGTGTCCGGTTGGCCAATTTTGTTCTGTACTCAACATTTCTTTAACAGGTTCTACAGCATCTTTCACTCATATGTACACTATATGTGCGGAACACGACCTAATAGGTTGAAAGTTAATTTAGATATGTATTTACATAAAGTCCGCCTCTGTGGTGTAGTGGTTAGTGTGATTAGGTGCCACCCCCGAGGCCCGGTTTCGATCCCCGGCTCTGCCACGAAATTTGAAAACTGGCACTAGGGCTGGAAAGGGGTTCACTCAGCCTCGGGAGGACAGCTGAGTAGAGAGGCGTTCGATTCCCACCTCAGCAATCCTCGAAGTGGATTTCCGTGGTTTCCCACTTCTCCTCCAGGCAAATCCCAGGATGGTACCTGAAAGGCCACGGCCGTATCCTTCCCTCCTCCTTGTCTATCTTCCCATCCCCCATAAGGCCCCTGCTCAGCATAGCAGGTGAGGCCACATGGACGAGTTACTGATTCTCCTCTTCATTTGTATCCCCGACCTAAAGTCTCACGCCCAGGACATTGACCTTGAAACGGTAGAGGAGGGATCCCTCGCTGAGTTCGAGGGAAAACCAACTCTGAACGGTAAAGGGACTAAGAAAGGTTTACATAGAAATCCGTTCCCAGGTGGTAACGAACCTCATATTTCTCTTCCCACCGGGAGCTCAAGATGATTTTTCGGCCCTGTCCGGGCAATCACAGTGTGTCTGCACCGTGTAGGCTACTTGTACTGTCTACGTACGTACATACATACAAGTTCATTATGGGCTCCTACATCTTTCAATGCTCAGTCCCTTTTTTTGAGAACAAAAATAAAAGCATTAATTAACTTTTTTTGAATATCAAGATACACTCGGCGCTTGTAGCTCTTGAAGTGTTCATACAACTCTGTAGGTTTCATTACCATTTAAAACACAGTTAGTAGTCACGTACTATGAAAGTATGGACTTCTCCAAACGTAATTCCTCGCTCACTTGAGTACATTCCAGAGAGCTCATATGGAACACATTTATCACTTACTCCGCTTCTTATGTTTGCTCGTTATTCAGTTAACTTTCTCGTTAAATTCCGGAGCAGAAACACAGACTTAATTTATAATTAATTATCTTGGTTCACATTCTCAGGCACCCTGTCAGGCGAGTGAAGAGGGGTTTAATTTAATTTAATATCAGCGTTCCTCAGAGTTAAGTGTGTTTTAAGTACTTTCTCGATTCCAATGAACATCAAAGTAAAGAATATTTACGTGTAGGCAACTGTCGCATTTCTAAGGCACTGAGTCAATTACAATGACCAGGAGGGCCATAAGTAGGAAAACAGAGGATATTTTTTATGTGATTCGATTTACAGGGCTTGTCAAAACTCAACGGCAATGTTTCAGGAAAGGATTCCTCGTACAGAGATGGAAGAAAGGGAATGAGGACATGAGTTCGGAAATGCATAATTGAAGAGTTTAGTTCAAACATGTGCAGACTTAGACAGTACACCAGTGATGACCGGCAATAACAACCCGTGGGGGTCACCTAAGGTTTCCCTTTCAAGCGTTGTTTTTCAATCTACTGTCACGTGCCGGCCCCGTGGTAACCCATTTCGGAAATTCCTGGAAAGGGCTAATGAGACATACGACCAGGGATCTCCCAGCTGGCCAGGGCCGGCCTTTCCGTGTATTGTTCTCGTCGGTTGGTTTACTTGTGAGTTTCTGGGAGATACACCGAGAGTGTTCCGTCTCTAGCCACATCGCGAATATTCTGATACGCGTTACCCGAGCTATAAAAAGGAGGCTAGCCGTGGACAGTCAGTGCTGGACTCAATGTGAGACTCAGTATGTTGGGTTTCGGTGGCTGGGCTGAGGATGACAACAGTATGGGTTGCCGCTAGTGTCCCAACGGAATCTGAACAAGGAGTTTGTTGTTGCGTCGGAGTGATGAGTCAGTAGCTGGACTGAAGACGGCAAGATGGCGTACGGGACAGAAAACTGTGTACTGCCTTAAGAGTGCTCTCTCTCTCTCCCTCTGTGTATTTTTCTGGACTGAGAACCATCGTAGTCAGCGATTGGAGCAGCTACCGTGAGTGTAATTGAAACAGTATTAATGGTAGTTGTTATGAGGAGTATTGTCCTGCTGGTTAGCACTGTGGAACTGTTGCTGTTTAGTTGTTCACTGTGTTTGACTGTATGAATTTCTGGACTGTCTGTGGAATCTAACCAAGGAAAAATCATTGTATATTATGTAGCCAGTAGCACTATGTTCGAATCTGCGGTTTGCAAGCAGCTGCTGTGTGGGGTGACTGGACTTGGGGAAGTGAAAGCAAGGCAAGCGTGTGAATAGGATTATAGCCGTCCTCGGGTAATACCAATGAGCCGGACCACCTGCTGTGTGAATAGACGAGAAACTTGTAAATAGATAGCAATGCATAGAATTGTGTGTGTGTGCATTTATTGGGTCATCCTGAAATAAATCAGAGTAATAAAACAGAGGGTGTTTTATTCGTAGCAATACTGTTCTGCCACCACCACCACCAAATATTATTGTTATCTGAAATAATAACACTATCAGTTTAATCGCATATAAGAAAATATACTACTTACGTTTTAAATTTTACGAGTTTCCCTGATAAGCAAAGGCATGCTGAGTGAACTAATTGTGCCATACTCGCCATGTTGACGCACACATCTTCACCTATGGACATGAGGTCGAACTACGTCCATTCTTGAGTTATGTCGCTCTCCGCAGCGATACTGAGAAAACGAGAATGTTTGGTAGGTTGAAAATGGCACATCTGTGGTGTAGTGGTTAGTGTGATTAGCTGCCACCCCCAGAGGCCTTATGCTAGTTTCTTCTTCTTCTTTTCTTCTTAATCTGTTTACTCTCCAGGGTCGGTTTTTCCCTCGGACTCAGCGAGGGATCCCACCTCTACCGCCTCAAGGGCAGTGTCCTGGAGCGTGAGGCTTTGGGACGGGGATACAGCTGGGGAGGATGACCAATACCTCGCCCAGGCGGCTCACCTGCTATGCTGAACAGGGGCCTTGTGGGGGATGGGAAGATTGGAAGGGATAGACAAGGAAGAGAGAAGGAAGCGGCCATGGCCTTAAGTTAGGTACCATCCCGGCATTTGCCTGGAGGAGAAGTAATCGAACCCACCTCTAGTCATTTGACCTCCCGAGGCTGAGTGGACCCCGTTTCAGCCCTCGTATCACTTTTCAAATTTCGTGGCAGAGCGGGAATCGAACCCCGGCCTCTGGGGGTGGCAGCTAATCACACTAACCACTACACCACAGATGTGCCATTTTCAACCTACCAAACATTCTCGTTTTCTCAGTATCGCTGCGGAGAGCGACATAACTCAAGAATGGACGTAGTTCGACCTCATGTCCATAGGTGAAGATGTGTGCGTCAACATGGCGAGTATGGCACAATGAGTTCACTCAGCATGCCTTTGCTGGTATGATCTAGTGTTTACAGTGCACTATGTACGGGCTAGAACAAATCTATTACATTCATTTTCCTGTCTCAGTCTTATCCTTGGCTTTGACAGCATGAAAGTGACCAAGAGATGAGTGATGCTAGTAATGCCATTCCTTATGCAACCAGCGCCTGTTGTGAATGGTGTGAAAATGTCACTCATAGCGTCGGTTGGCGCGAGCATTTGAGTGGGCTCGGCAGATTGAGGTGTAATAGCAACTTCTGGCGCATTGAGGAAAGCAACGGGAAACTACCTCACTCCTCATTTCCCTAGTACGCCTCTTCAGTGATGCCCATGTCATCTATGACAGCTGAAGGTGGAGTTGTTGAGGATCAAACCAGCCTCCAGACTGAGCACTCAACACCTTTACTCAGAGGAATGTAATTTTCATTAAAAAGTACCCAATTCCCAGTTGTGACAGATTCATTGTGTTTCTGTTCTAATGGGGAGATGAAATGATATGTCGTATGGCTCTTAGTGCCGGCATATCCCAGGACGGGTTCGGCTCGCCAGGTGCAGGTCTTTCTATTTGACTCCTGTAGGCCACCTGCGCGTCGTGATGAGGATAAAATGATGATGAAGACAACACATACACCCAGCCCCCGTGCCATTGGAATTAACCAATTAAGGTTAAAATCCCCGACCCGGCCGGGAATCGAACCCGGGACCCTCTGAACCGAAGGCCAGTACGCTGACCGTTCAGCCAACGAGTCGGACAATGGGGAGATAAAACCTATGTATGTAAGTCCAAATCTTGTCCCATTTCTCCGGGGTCGGGTATTAAGTTAGATGAATATAGCGAGGTTTAACAACCGGATTCCCTTCCTGACGTTACCATCATCACATGAGTTCTTCTTCTTCGTCTACCGTTGTTCCCACACCTGTGGGGTAGCGGGTGCGAACTGTGTCGCGCATGTGGATTTGGCCCTGTTTTACGGCAGGATGCCCTCCCTGATGCAAACCTTATATGGAGGGATGTAATCACTATTACGTGTTTCTGTGGTGGTTGGTAGCGTAGTGTGTTGTCTGTATACGAAGAGGAAAGTTGGGATGAACACAAACACCCAGTCCCCGGGCAGAGAAGAATTAATCAAAGGCTATTAAAATCCCCGACCCGGCCGGGAATCGAACCCGGGACCCTCTGAACTGAAGGCCTCAACGCTGACCATTCAGCCAATGAGTCGGACCAGCATCATCACAGGAGTTAATGAGATGAAATGAATGGCATCGTACAGTATTTGAAGTAGGAAGGGAGAGGGTGAAGCCCTTGCCGGCACATAGCCTACTCCTGTCGAATGCCACCAAGGGATCTGCTCAAGGCTTGATGTCCCCATCCGATGGACGAATCACCATCAACAGCGTCATATGCCCTCACTCCATATGAACACTGCGGAGAGGTTTTTGGCACGCAATCCAAAAACCAAACCAAACCCCATGGCACTACAGCCCTTGAAGGGCCTTGACCTGCCAAGCGATCGCTGCTCATCCCGAAGGCCTGCAGATCACGAGATGTCGTGTGGTCAGCACGACGAATCCTCTCGGCCGTTATTCTTGGCTTCCTAGACCGGGGCCGCCATCTCACCGTCAGATAGCTCCTCAATTCTAATCACGTAGGCTGAGTGGACCTCGAACCAGCCCTTAGGTCCAGGTAAAAATCCCTGACCTGGCCGGGAATCGAACCCGGGGCCTCCGGGTAAGAGGCAGGCACGCTACCCCTACACCACGGAGCCGGCCAACATTCTGATGGTGGAAATGTTTTCGACCTACGGGACTCGAACCGGATATCCACGGTGTCAGACCATATAGACTTGATGCCTCAACGATCATTGTCACTAGGAAGGCTCAGATATCCTGTATCAAGTGGCAATTTTAACTGTTGAAATGTTCTTGTTTACTCAACATCGCCGTGAAAGACAGACAGAATGAACTAACCGTACTCGATAGCTGCAGTCGCTTAAGTGCGGCCAGTGTCCAGTATTCGGGAGATAGTGGGTTCGAACCCCACTGTTGGCAGCCCTGAAGATGGTTTTCCGTGGTTTCCCATCTCCACACTAGGCAAATGCCGGGGCTGTACCTTAACTAAGGCCACGGCAGCTTCCTTCCCACTCCTAGCCCCTTCCTGTCCCATCGTCGCCATAAGACATATCTGTGTCGGTGCGACGTAAAGCAACTTGTAAAAATAAAAAGAAGAAGAGACTGGATAATAAGTAACGTAATTTGATCAGAACACAGAATAAACTAAACTTTGGTAAACCTGGAATACACTTAGGTACTTGAAAAACAAATAGATTTCCGATGTAAAATTGGACACTGGTTTTACACACAAAGAGAAAAACAGGTCGCCTCCCTCGGCAAAAAAATACAATGCCAAAGATGATGGTGCTTATTTAAAGGAGTCTAACAGCTAGTTCATCGGCCCCAAACAATGCCAAGGAAATGCCAACTGAAAAGTAAAAACAATAAGAATGAGATGTAGTAATGAGTTTTTCTTGGATCCTCTACTTTTAAAAATAAGTTCTTCCAAAAGGCGCTTTTTAAATCATGAGTTGCTGCATTTGCCTTCCGAGGCAAAAGGCCTTAAGTTCCTGTATGACATAAATTATCATACTAATATTAACATTGCACAATTTTTAGCGAAAAATAAGAGAATGAAGGAGTCGGAATGCTGAAATTCGACGAAGTTGAACTTCGGGAATAAATTCATTTTAGGTCTGATTCGCTGAAAGTGGGTGGCTTCCCTGATTTGGAAAATCTACTCCCGAGGAAAACAGTGATCAATTGGCAAATAATGGTGACATAATCGCAAAAAAAAGTGTAAGTGGTTACGTGGTAGTGCGTTTTTTTTAGAAAACTTAATTTTAAGTATATATGCTGATAGGCTGGGATTTATGTTTTAATGGGACTATCCATTTGCCCATTACAGTATTTTGGCTTTATCGAATACAACATAGGCCTACACAAGTTAATTCAGTAAACAGGCCTATCGACTTCCACCTTTAGGCTTCCAGTTCTCAACAACATGCCTTCTCATCTGCGCGAGAAAGCTGCTCTGACTCACGAATATAAGATCGTAGGAAATCCAGATCTGCGTATTCATTAAAACATACCTCCTGATCTCAATGGGAACCGGCTAAAGTATAAATATCTACCAATGAGTTATGCCCAGAGATTAACATATAGTTATTTTGATGCAAATGCCCAGTGGACATAAGAATAGGCAGAACACTAGTGCTTAGCTGTGGTCTTATTTGAAGATAATTAACAATGCACCTGGTTTTAATCTACCAAGGAAAACTTGGACTGCTCTCAACAGGATACGGTTCAATCACGGGATCTGTACTAAAACACTTCATAAGTGTAGCAAACTTTCATCTTCTCAGTGTCATTGTGGTACTCCCATACAGTCTATTCAGCACATGGTGTCTGAATGTAAGACAAGGGCATAACGAGGAGATCTGTCTGATTTTCAGCTGCCAACACCTGGAGCCCTAGAGTGGACCAGCATATTAGATCTGAAACTATAAACTTCCCTTGCCATGTGTCAGTGTAAATAATTGTAAATATTCGCACATAATATTGCGATACGATAAATAAATACATAAATAAGTAAATAAATGAAAATCCACAGCCTGTTTCCGATCATTCGAGCGGATCAGGAATGGAATGAATGAAGCCCCATCTAGCGGCGAGGACGGGAATTGTGTGGCTGCCAAAGCCTGTTGTACTCCTCTGGGGCAATGATTAATGACCGACAGATGAAATGAAATAATATTGGAGAGTGTTGCTGGAATGAAATATGACAGGGAAAACCGGAGTATCCTCAGAAAAAACCTGTCCCGCCTCCGCTTTGTCCAGCACAAATCTCGCATGGAGTGACCGCGATTTGAACTACGGAACCCAGTGGTGAGAGCCGGCACGCTGCCACCTGAGTCACTGAGGCTCAAATAAATAAATAAATAAATAAATAAATAAATAAATAAATAAATAAATAAATAAATAAATAATTACCAGATTCGTTATACGTGACAGGTTTACATAACATAAATAATATTGCACATTATATATGAGTGCAGATAAGCTATTTATTTGAAAGAATCTGAGGATGTTCTTATCGTACGAAGCAGCCCAAACATGCCAAACGCCTTCTTAAACACATCTACCTACTGAGGCCTACTATTAATGGCAACCTACCTTTTACCATAACGATCATTAACGTAGCCAATGTATTCTCCCCCACAGCCCCATTTGTTTCCATTCGGAGTATGTGGCAGCTTACTTCTTCATCTTACCGACTACGAGCCTACCCAAAGTCTCCTCGAAACAGTTCGTAAAGCGTAATTTACACGTTGCCAGTGGTATGCCAATTAGACACTATACTGGTAATAATAAGAGTTGGCGTCTGACATTTCTTAGAGGGAGGTCCGTTTACTGCCTGCCGAAGCAGGATAAAGGGAGTGGCTGTGTGGTTGCCATAGAAACGAGGGTGGGGCGACTGTGGTTGCCATGGAGATAACACTTGAGGGCAGCTCGTCTTGCTGGGAGTTGCCAAACCTGTCACTGTCACTGATAAGAACCTGATTGTTTGTATAAGAGTGATCGCAAATGGGACGACACCGCCTGGCCAGGTAGTCTATAACAGATCACAGCGGTCAGAATGAAGGAGGGAA
This sequence comes from Anabrus simplex, assembly GCF_040414725.1. NCBI lineage: Eukaryota > Metazoa > Arthropoda > Insecta > Orthoptera > Tettigoniidae > Anabrus > Anabrus simplex. The sequence goes on along the minus strand of NC_090265.1, from coordinate 1,640,813,325 downwards.
CAAGTGAGCCGGAAGCGAGGGGTAAGAGTATGTAGAAAGGAATGCTGGAATGTGGCAACATCGTGAAATGGCACGTGCAGTGCTCCTCCCTCCAACCTTACCTGTCAGACACCAACTCATATTATTAGCAGTATAGATAGCTGTGCGATAGGCGTCCAGCACTGGTAAGACAGTCAGAATACCCATCGCCGTTTACATGGTGCTAGCAACAGCAAAGTCAGTCGAAGGTGGACGAACCAGCGTCCAGCTGAACCTTATCAAAATGCCCGAGAGGGAACTGTTTCAACTCAAAAGGCGTATGACGAATTATTGGTCGAAGAAGAAAGGAGAAAAGGATGAAGAATATACTCGTAGTTACGAAGCTGGGAACTTCTGCAGGTATCATAAAAGAGCTATATTATCAAGACCAGTCACTGGCGTAGGCTACGGGATAGGCAGTGGGGGAGAGGGGGGGGGGGGGGAGACGCCAGATGCCAGCCAATTCAAACATGTTTGCTTTTATGGGCGTGGAAAACTGGTGGCCCAATGACTTGTCCAGCAACTGGATCTAGTTGTTTATACGTTACCCAGCCACTGGCTTCCAGGGCAGGGAACCTCAGCTGACATCGTGTAAATTAGGCTTCGCTCTATACAGACTTATTCCCAAGTACAGTAGATAGTGGCTTACCTGTCCATCTTGTCAGCTATAAGTCTGGCCAGAGCTTCCTTGAAGTTCCTCCTCTCTTGACAAACTTCCTCCCAGGTGCTGAAGACAGTAACACGCAGGTAAGAAGTGATGTCTCCGAAAGATGGATACCAGGAGATAGTAGTGATCTCGGGTTCTTCAGTAGTGAATGGTTGTGTGGTGGTGGTCTCAGCTACGGGCATCTCTGTAGCTGTATATAAGACAGGATCAGAACTAAAATCTGCTTATGAATTATTTAAGACAAATTGTCAAATAAATCAAGGTTTGATCATCCGAAATCCACTAGGTGACTAATAGGGGCGAGAAAAAAGTTTATATTTCAATGCTTTTAAGATTGTGGGATCATGAAATACAAGAATTTATATTTTAATGTTTTTAAGCTTTTGCGATCACGAAATACAAGAGTTTATATTTTAATACTTTTAAGCTTTTGTGATCACGAAATACAAGAATTTATATTTTAATGCTTTTAAGCTTTTGTGATCACGAAATACAAGAATTTATATTTTAATGCTTTTAAGCTTTTGTGATCACGAAATACAAGAATTTATATTTTAATGCTTTTAAGCTTTTGTGATCACGAAATACAAGAGTTTATATTTTAATACTTTTAAGCTTTTGTGATCACGAAATACAAGAATTTATATTTTAATGCTTTTAAGCTTTTGTGATCACGAAATACAAGAGTTTATATTTTAATGCGTTTAAGGTTTTGTGATCATAAAATACAAGAGTTTATATTGTAATGCTTTTAAGCTTTTGCGATCACGAAATACAGGAGTTTATATTTTAATACTTTGAACCTTTGGTGATCACGAAATACAAGAGTTTATATTTTAATACGTTTAAGCTTCTGTGATCACAAAATAAAGAGTTTATATTTTAATGCTTTTAAGATTTTGTGATCACGAAATGTAGTTTATATTTTAATGCTTATAACCTTTTGTGTCCGCCTCTGTGGTGTAGGGGTTAGTGTGAGATCAGCTGCCACCCCCGGAGGCCCGGGTTCGATTCCCGGCTCTGCCACGAAATTTGAAAAGTGGTACGAGAGCTGGAACGGGGTCCACTCAGCGTCGGGAGGTCAACTGAGTAGAGATGGGTTCGATTTCCATCTCAGCCATCCTGGAAGTGGTTTTCCGTGGTTTCCCACTTCTCCTCCAGGAAAATGCCGGGATGGTACCTAACTTAAGGCCACGGCCGATTCCTTCCCTCTTCCTTGTCTATTCCCTCCAATCTCCCCAACCCCCACCAAGGCCCCTGTTCAGCATAGCAGGTGAGGCCGCCTGGGTGAGGCACTGGTCCTCCTCCCCAGTTTCATCCCCGACCCAAAGGCTGAAGCTCCAGGACACTGCCCTTAAGGCGGTAGAGGTGGAATCCCTCGCTGAGTCCGAGGAAAAAACCAACCCTGGAGGGTAAACAGATTAAGAAAGAAAGGAGGAATAACCTTTTGTGATCACGAAACACAAATTTTTTATTTTATGTGTTCGCGAAATACATTTTTTTTCTCACAACTTACTACTTAATTTCTTTTACGTTTTTCAATAATACATACAAAAACATCGCAGTACAATCTAAAGATAAGTATTATCGATATCGACGCTCTGTGAAATGAATATAACACTAAATTTGAGTACCTAAGTCATATGTGTTTCGAAAGAAAGTAAAAGAACTTTTGTTTTAATTCATCTCGTCTTGGGTTTAAAAAGGATACGGGAAAGTGAAATTGAGAAAATGCAATTTTTTGACCCATAATGGTGTATCTTCCTCTTAACTGAGTCAGTGCAGTCTTCATTAGAAGGTGGAAATGCGGAGGTTGACATTACCATTACGGCTAAAACTCACTTGTTTTGTCGTCCTCGCCGTTGAACGTTAGCAGTGTGGTAGTTTTAATGGTCGACGTGCTTGTTGTCTGAAGTTTAGGATCTGCCGTGGGCTGGGCGTCGATCTCCGCAACGTAGTCCGGTTCCTCTCCGTCTCCATTATGAGGATGTCCATCCTCGCCCAGGTCTGCATCCCCCAGGACGACTCCGTGTGGAAGAGCAGTGGTGGTCGGCGGCAGGGTGGTATCCAGCAGGTCGTTCTCATCCACATCTTCGCCCTCCGCTACACCGACGCCGTGCTCATGGCTCAAAGTTACCACCAAAATCTCCGTCACCAGTTCTGGCTCGCTGGTGGTAGCATTCATTAGAGGACTCGTCAATGTGCTGGCCTTGGGAATGATGTCTGTAGTACTGTAAAACTCAGTCACAGGCATGGTCACACTTGCTGGACTGTCAGTGGTGAAGGAAGGTCTGTTGGTGGTGGTAGGTGTAACAGTGGCTTGATCATTACCTAAAAGTTCTTTGCTGGTAGTGACCTCACTGCTTGTGCTCACTGTAGTCGTATCACTACCTGTGACCCCTACCGTACCCTCCTCCTGTGTAGTGCTGATCATCTCCTCGGAGGACACATTAGTCGTGGTAGAGATGTTCTCCTCTTCTATCTCCATACCACTGTTCTGAATGCGGTCAGGCTCGGGTGTCGGCAAGGCTTCAGACGCTGAACTCTGTGTATCTTCACCCACGACGTAGACCAAATCGGAACGGGCACTTGCTCCGACCTCCTCAAAGGCCCTCTGGGTCGGGACAAAGCCAAGGGTGAGGAGGTCTTCCAGTGGTACAGAAGTCGTAGCACCTTCCGAACTAGAGTTACCTGCAATCAAGATTTTATGAACACTTTTAGGTTTAGAAACACAAAGTGATATACAGTAGTGTATTTGTCACAAGAAAAAATATACCTCGTACGGTTATGAATATACAAAACTTTGCCACATTGATTTCAGCGAAATTGGGGACATTGCTCAGAAATATCCTGAAGCCCCAACAAGGGTTGTACTCGTTCATGTCTCTCATCTAATGAATGTTAAGAAAGCATGGCATTCTCGTTGTGCTTATCCCTAAAACAATGATACAATTATCGTATTTGATATAATAATAATAATAATAATAATAATAATAATAATAATAATAATAATAATAATAATAATAATAATAATAATAATAATTGTACCGGGCGGTACACCTCTACGACGCAAGTTCAAATCTTGCGCCAATTGAAACTCCTCTACAGGAGAAACTCTGAACTTTAAAAACGGAATCAACTCAACTGTTTATCAGAAGATGTCTCTGGGTGTTTTGATTTGCTTTTGTTGATCAAGAAGTGTGGACATTCTCTAACAGATGTCTCTGCTAAAAACTATGATTATGCACTCTGGTGCGAAGGAATGAACTTTCTTGGAGAAATTTTGTATTCATAAGTTTTGTCTTTACTAAATTTTGTTCTTTCATTTGAGGGTTGGCAATATTAAGCTTCCTTTCCGCCTGGTTTGAATTTAACCAATCCTAAATTTCTGCAATTAATTTCCCACCAATAAGGTGTTTCTTCATCGATTTGTGTGTAACTTTCGCTGTTAACCAATAAACGTTTGTGGGCGGGTCTTAATCATTCATGAAAGGTCTCGAATTTTCCGCGAGGGTATAAAAACTGCTGATTTTCTTGTCTCCGCTCCACTTCAGTAACATCTAGCTTAGTGTGTGGATATGTAGCAGGGGGCGGGAAGTGCCTCTTTCTTCGGGCAACAGATCTTCAAAAGGTAATGGCCATTTAACATCTTTTCTTGCTAGCTCAGCAGTTTAACTCGCGGGGAAGGTTCGAAACCTTTAATATGTAACCAACCTTTTTAAAATGTAAATCCTATTTTAGTCTATGTAAAAACTACTAATCTCTTTAACTGTAAAGCGGGGATAGAGAGTGATTTACCCTCTCGAGCTCCCCTTCATTTTGAAGTTGAGGTGACTACGTTCTCATAACCGTTTCTTCTCTTCATTAATGTATAAAAGTTTTCTCATACGAGTCACCTCCCTCGTTTGAGATTAGCCCCTGTGTAATCGGCCTAGCGCCACTTAGGTTTTAAAATGTGTATTTAGGAGTGCTAATTCACGCCTCCATCCCTTTTGCGTTTTGGGCCATTTAAATTAACCTAGTATTTGCCCACTAAGGCCCAGTAGATTGGGTACGAGATACCCATGTTTCTTTATAAGTTATGCCTTGATGGCAATTTAGTGTAGTAGTTTGTTATTGCCTTTATAGGCTCGAAAGATCGAGAGCGGGTTAGCTCTTTATGGTGTTGTGGTAAAAGTGCCTTAGAGAGGCTTGAGATGTGAAGTTGAGAGCAAGTGCTCCATGTAATGAGGGGTTTTCTGCCCTTTGGTAATTTGTGGTTGTGAGCTGAGAGCTCAGACTTTGGGGCTCGTAGCCCAGAATTTGTAATATCCTCTTAACTTGTGCTTTCGTTCGTAAAGTTGCATTGTACCTGATTTTTCTTTGTTATTTCACCTAGTGAAAATTGTTAATTCTTGTTATCAGTTGAAAATACAACCTTTATTTAAATTTTAAAATTCATCTTTCGGACTTGTAGTTAGACCCATTCCAGCCCGCACCTTCTTTCACCTCTGCTGATCCACCAAAAACGGTAATAATAATAATAATAATAATAATAATAATAATAATAATAATAATAATAATAATAATAATAATAGTAATGATAATAATAATATAAATCTACAGAAATACTAGCAAAAATGGAAGATATGTCGACTGAAAGAAAGAAAGGAAGTTCTTCAGGAAGATTTTGGGTCCTAAGAAAGTGTTCGAGGGTTTTGTCTTCCACCTGAGGTCAAACAACGAGCTGTATGCGAGAGTCGAAGAGATCACCACCGTTATTAAATAAACGAAGATTAACCTTTTTGGTCACCTGAAGAGAACGAACGCGGAGAGATTGTCGCAAAAATTGCTCACTTTCCAGGAAAAAATGGAAATATTAACCTGTCTGAAGGAGGTGCACACAGACGGGTAAATGATATAAGGGCAAAAGACCATCTTTAGGAAGAAAGTTGCGGGTTTAATCCAGAGAAAGAACCTGATAAACCGTGGAATATCTCGGCGGAAGAACGCGAAAGACAGTCGCCATGTTTTCCAAGTATGAACAGAGAAGCTGGTTAACAATCCAGTGTGCTAGAGATCACACGACGTAACAGTGTCGCCAAGGACGTGAAAGTGTGTTGTATATGTTTCGATCTGGTCACCCACCAGTAAGTGACGAAAATGTACAGACTGTGTCCGCATTAGTGGAGATGCATCAGATGTGATAACGCATACCCCCGCCTGGTAGACGGTTAATGTGGCGTACTAATGTTCATTTTTGCAAAACAGATTGTGAGGCGCTCTGAGAAGAAAACGGCGACACTTCATGAATAACCAACTGATTGTTCTGCATGATAATGCTACGGCGCACACAGCAGGAGTTGTGTCTGAATTGTTCAATCTCTGGGGGTGCACTATCACCCCACTTACTTTACGATTTAAATACATGTGACTTCGATCTAATCCCTAAGATGAAGGTGCCAGTACGCGGGAAGCACTTCCGTACAATTGAAGACGTTTTGCAGGCCACCGACCGCTCTCTCCGCACCATCGATAGACTGGGCAGTGCCAACAGGATCCAATGGATTTCTCATCGCTGGGAACACGTTGTACGCAACGCTGATGACTATATCGAAGGCCTATGGAACTCAGACCCATGTATGTGTGTTATGTATCAATAAATAACATAGTTGCCAAACCTCAAAAACCAACCCTTGTATTTTTAAACTATATAAATATTGTAAACAACGAAAGGCTTAAAACAAATTTAATGCCTTCACATCCACTCTTTGGATACCAACCTGCCCAACGAAGATTGAAGTCCAGGAAAGCATTTTTAACATCTTCAAAACACCTGGAAGGATCATCGGACAAAGCCAGGATTACCAAATGGAAACAAAAGACCCTTGGCCTTTCGAAATGGATGGAACCACGGGAAGCGTTGCCTCCCGGTCACACCGAGGACTGGTTGACATGGAGGTCCTTAAACAGACTTAGATCTGGAGTGGCTAGAACCAGAGCGACTCTACAGAAATGGAACTTCCCCACCGATACGGCCTTTTGTGACTGTGGTGAACTTCAGACAACTGATCACCTGCTATGTTGTCCCTTGTGTCCATGAAACTGCACAATGGAAGACTTGGTGCTGGCTAATCCAAATGCCCTTGAAGTGGCCAAATTTTGGGCCGAATCTGTATGACATATATTGTTGTAGACCTTTTACTTGTATACATTTGTGTATATAGTTTGTTTCTTTTAAATGTAATATTATTTTATTGTACTTCTGATTCGAATAAAGAAAGAAGATTTCATCTTAAGATAGGTCTAAGGAACATTTCCTAGGAGCGATGCTGTAAAATTAGTAATAGTAGAACCAAGGAGGGAACTCCTCTCAAAATAATTCTTTATAGAATATTCTTGAAGTAAGATGATCATTAAAAAAAAAATTAAAGTATATAAAGGTGGAATTTCTCCCAAATATATTTACAACACATGCACCACAGACACACACAAACCGGGCGAGTTGGCCGTGCGCGTTGAGGCGCGCGGCTGTGAGCTTGCATCCGGGAGATAGTAGGTTCGAATCCCACTATCGGCAGCCCTGAAGATGGTTTTCCGTGGTTTCCCATTTTCACACCAGGCAAATGCTGGGGCTGTACCTTAATTAAGGCCACGGCCGCTTCCTTCCAACTCCTAGGCCTTTCCTATCCCATCGTCGCCATAAGACCTATCTGTGTCGGAGCGACGTAAAGCCCCTAGCAAAAAAAAAAAAAAAGACACACACAACAGTGAATACAACCCTCCACATAGTGTTGGAGCCGGCAAGGGCATCCGGCTGTACAGCTGTATTTCAATTACCAACCCCAATAAATTATGACAAGGCCAGGAAGAAAAATCCACAGTTATAGGCTTGAGGCAAGCAACTCAATGTTGAAAACATCCTGGGGATATGAGCTACGAATTTTAGGCAAATAAAATATAATTAGTATGAGAATATATTATTTATTTATTCCTAAAAATTACAATACTTTTCTTAATAATCGTTATCCGGTCGATTAGATCAGCAGTTTGCCTTTTCGGTGTAGACATTTTTCTAAAAGTAAAAAAAAAAAAAAAAAAAAAAAAACCTGAGGATATTAAACCAAGGAACACATTGCAGAAAGAATTACGTAAATACGTTAATTTGGCTAGGATTTAAATAAAAAAAGAATGTGAGTGAAGAAACAAGTGATTTTATGCCGGACGTGATTCTCGAAATTTCTTTTTCAGTTTGATAGAGCTCTCCAAGACTCACAGTTTGAAATCTTGCCGGGCACTTTAGCCCTTCAACTTTCGGCACAATTGAGGAAATAATTTTATGTTTTTCGTCGTATGGAGACCCTCTACTTTGCTAAAAAAATGTTTTGAACATTTAAAAAAAATATGTTTCACAGGAGCAAGTTTGAACATGCCATACTGATATGTAGCAGCCACATTCGAGGTTACATATGAATGTGGTACTACAGTGTTCTGGTTTTACGAGGAAACTTCGTATCGTTCTGCCGCCGACCGACTTCCCGCACCCCTGACCGCACCGTGGGAAGCTATACTGCTAATAATAAGAGTTGGTGTCTGACATTTCTTAGAGGGAGGTCCTTTTACTGCCTGCCGAGGAGGGATAAAGGGAGTGGCTGAGTGGTTGCCATGGAAACGAGGGTGGGGCGACTGCGGTTGCCATGGAGATAACACTTGAGGGCAGCTCGTCTTGCTGGGAGTTGCCAAACCTGTCACTGTCACTGATAAGAACCTGATTGTTTGTATAAGAGTGATCGCAAATGGGACGACACCGTCTGGCCAGGTAGTCTACAACAGATCACAGCGGTCAGAATGAAGGAGGGAACAAGTGAGCCGGAAGCGAGGGGTAAGAGCATGTAGAAAGGAATGCTGGAATGTGGCAACATCGTGAAATGGCACGTGCAGTGCTCCTCCCTCCAATCTTACCTGTCAGACACCAACTCTTATTATTAGCAGTATAGGTGAATAAAGCATCCCAACAGCTGCTTATACCGGAACGTGTGTGCGACTATTGCTTGTTTATTATTGTGTATATTGGTTTTGTATTAGGTAATGGATTGGAAAATTCGAATTCGATTAAACAGCAATTTATTTGGTGGAACGTTACAGAAAATCTGTAGAAGATGTCGGGCTCCATGGCTAAATGGTTAGCTTGCTGGCCTTTGGTCACAGGGGTCCCGGGTTCGATTCCTGACAGGGTCGGGAATTTTAACCATAATTGGTTAATTTTGCTGGCACGGGCACCATTTCATCCTCATCATAACACGCAGGTCGCCTATAGGAGTCAAATAAAACTACCTGCATCTGGCGAGCCGAACTTGTACTCGGACACTCCCGGCATTAAAAGCCATACGCCATTTCATTTCATTCCATTACTATAGAAGATGCGTTGCAAGATTTGCTCATAAATATCCTGACTCTAGCATTCCTACAAAATTTACGTTTCGAATTTGATGAAAAAGTGACTTTCTCTGAATACCACAAACTGGACCTACAGTATTGTAGGAATGCTAGAGTCACGATATTTACGAGCAAATCTCCGAACGAAACTTCTATATAGTTATTTTTTTCCACGTAACATTCCACCAAATACATTCGCTATTCAAACAGATATATATATATATTTTGCTATTTGCTTTACGTCGTTCCGACACAGATAGGTCTTATGGCGACGATGGGATAGGAAAGGCCTAGGAATGGGAAGGAAGCGGCCGTGGCCTTAATTAAGGTACAGCCCCAGCATTTGCCTTGTGTGAAAATGGAAAGCCAGGGAAAACCATCTTCAGGGCTGCCGACAGTGGGGTTAGAACCCACTATCTCCCGATTACTGGATCCTGGCCGCACTTAAGCGACTTCGGCTATCGAGCTCGGTCGCTATTCAAACATATGCTTAATTTTCCAGTCGATTACTTATAATATATAAGCAATATACAAAAGCAACAGTCACACACAAACCTTCCGATACAATTCTCATAAACAACTAACTGCTGGGATTGTTTGTACACCTGTTTATCCCACCTTGTCGGGAAGTCCACCGGCGGGGGAGTTTTGTGGGTGTTCCTCGTAAACTGTGAATACTGCATATGAAATTCGACATAAAAGATAAATAATCTCATGGCGTCCAATACTTAAAATCGTCTTACCTGTTGGCGACGAGGTGTTACGATCATCCCCAGGCTCAGACCACTGGCTATCAGTGGTAGTTTCAGCTCCTACTTCTGGCTGCACAGTAGTTGTAATTTCGTCGTCAGTATCATTCTTGGATGGACGTTGCACCACTCCTGTGCTGTTGGTGTCCGCAGGACCTCTTAGTGTAGCCAGCGCCCAGGCGGCCGCTGTAGGCGGAATCAGCAGGCTATCAACCATACCGCCCGTCAAGGTGCTAAGGCCAGAGAACTTGATAGAGCCCCTGTTTCGTATCGCCTGAGAAGAGTTTTTCACCACTACTTCATTACTCGAGATTGCTGGATCTTTCTGTAATGTTCGCTTCAACGTGACAGTCTTGTTCGCACTAAGCAATCCACTTGTGAAGCTTTTCGCATCTTCTTTCTCGGTGTCGACTTTAGCCTGATTGTTAACTTCATCTGTAGCACCCTCTTTTCTTCTAATGTATCTAGTTGCTTCTGTAGTGAAATCAACGTCCCTTCCATCAGTGCCATTCTGCACTTTCTTATTCCTAATGAGATTGTTTCGGTATGATGACTGACTGCTACTAGGTTGAACTGTTGATATCTGGATTCGAACCATTGACAGCTCAGTTTCTTCATCTTCTTCTTTTTCGTCTTCGCTGCTGTTTTCTGTTCTGTTGAGTGGCCGCTGCCATGAGTAACGTGTATTTTGTTTCCTGCGCGGTTGCTGCCCATTGCTGCCAGCTGGAGTTAATGTGGGGAGTTCTTCCACACTGTTCGTGGCATTTACTTGGTGTCTGGCTGATGAGATCATTCTTGCTCTAGTCCTACTTGTTGTCACGGTAGGTGGCAGTGTTGATGATTCAGTCTCACTGGTTGTGGAAACGGTTGTACGTCTAATTGTTTGCCTACTTCTTGATCGCTGAGTGCTTGATACAGAGGATTCAGCTGGGGTAGCTGGAGTGCTGGACGGAACGCCGCTTATGTAAAGTTTCCTAGTTGTGTATCGTCTTTTACTTAACTTAGAATCTACAGTAGATGTCTCTTCGCTAGAAAAAGCAGCAGCACTGCCTTCAGTGGTTTGTTGAGATCTTGAAGACGGTCTACTGCTAGTTGTACTGTGTATATCACCAGGTGGCACTGTGTTATTATGAATGTCCTTAAAATTATCATACTCGGAACTCGAATAACTACTTGTAACAGGACTTTGCAGGTACTCTGAAGTGTTGGTAGTATTTTTCTGCTGATGTACAGCATTTTCTGACAAATTTGCTTCTTCGACAGTATTATCTTGAGATGTGTTATTAGAATTACTCAAAGTATCAGTCACTGAATTATGATCACTTGTCTTTCCATCCACACTATTAGCAGATTCCTCTTCTACGGCAGAAGCTGGTGTGGTTGGTGGTGACTCACCGAATTGTTCCGTGTGAATATATGATGATGTGAACTCTACTCGTGATCCGTTTTCAACTACAATGTCCTTGTGCAATCTCCGCGGAGGATCAAACGTATCATTGTACTGTATGGATACATGGTTTGTATACTCGAATGCTACTTTGGTTCCATTGGGGGGAGAGATGTCTCCAGAAGTAGGAGGAATATACCCGGAACTTGATGGCGATGTGGTTTCCAGATTTTGACTGGAAGGTGTAGATGTTGGACGGAAAACATGTTGTTCCTCTAAGTCCTCCAGGTTTTGTTTGATACTCTCGGACACTCTCAGAAAGCGATCGTCAATGAGACTTACTCTTGGAGTCGTGAGCGAGGAATCAAACCTGCCAATTTCTGCATTGACGTCATGATCCCTGTAGGAAGAGGTGCGGACTTCCTTTGAGGGGGTCGTCGATTGCGGATAGGTTGTGCCCCTGTCTTGGTCGAGGCTACCTTCGTGAGAGTAGTCAGGTGCTGCAGTAGTGAGATGAAGTAAGATACCAGAGTGGAGACGTTCTTGAAGAGTCTCATCAGAAGAGGATTCGAAGACACTGTGGGAATCATCCGATGACAGCTCTGGCAGCTTGTCTTTCGCTTTTCTCTTAGCTTCCTCCGGGAGTGCCTCACCGCAACTGCCATTGGTACCGCCGGTAGAACAATTGGTGACGGGTGAGGATTCTAGCGTCTTTAGGACGTTGTTGTTGCTGTTACTGGTCCGGGAAGGGCCGGAACTGTTGGTGAGTGCTGGAAGATCCGCCGCGGTGATCCTCCGTATATGCCGCTCTCCCACTGCGCTGCCAGTTAGTAGCGAAGTGGCGAGCACCAGAAACACTCCTGAAACACAACCACACAATCTAAATTAATATATGGAAGCTGATGTGAAGCTATCGATAAAAGAGAGACGTAAACAAATACAGGGTGTACGGTCAACAAACTTTCAGTACACATTGCTCACACATAGAAGGAAACATGGACATGGACCAGGAAAGGTTTTATTTCCATGTTGAAATTCATTTTTTACAACTGTACATAGAATATTAATCAAGTTACTTTACGTCGCACCGACACAGATAGGTTTTATTGCGACGATGGGACAGGAAAGGGCTAGGAGTGGGAAGGAAGCGGCCATGGCCTTAATAAAGGTACAGACCCAGCATTTGACTGGTGTAAAAATGGGAAATCACGGAAAACTATTTTCAGGGCTGCTGACAGGGGGGTTCGAACCCACTATATCACGAATACATAAAATGTTCAATATTCCCTCTGTTAGTATTCATACATACATCAACCTGCCATCAGCGCATCCTGGAAGTTTGGCCGTACCGTAGTGTTACACTCTGTAGAAGTGAATTAATGGGACACTTCCGGAAGCTCCACAAGCTTACTATTTCCTACCGGAGAAATTAATGCCCAAAAATCTCTAGAAAAATATAACACTTTTTTAAAAACTAAGGGACAGTATGAATGACCACATGACAAGTCCACGAACCTGCTACGCTACTCCCACGTGGCGCGTCCCAGGTGGCGGATAGGGGGGTTGCCGGCGGACTTGAGGGAAATAAATACCACTCGCGGACCAAACACACAAGCCCTGTGGGTGGGGGACGCAGATGAAGAATACACCCACGGTGTCCCCTGCTTGTCGTAAGAGGCAACTAAAAGGGGCGACCAAGGGATGATCAAATTAGAACCATGATACTACTTTAAACTAGTACCACCAATCAGGGAACATTACTTGCGCGTAGTATCACTATGTTAGGTACACAATAGGTTTGTGATTAGTAGTGACAGCGCGTGCTCAGGATGCATTTTACAGCACCTGTGATTCGTACCACTATATGAGCGACATCATGGTTCTGCCTTGCCTATGATTAGTACCCACTATGTGATGAACACCACGGGATAGTGCGAGTCCCTGTGGTTAGTCCACTTGTGTGACGAACACCATATGTTTGTGTTGCCTGTAAATGGCGCCGCAGTGTGCGAAACACCATAGGTCTGTGTTGCATGTGTGCATTACATTACCTGTGAGTAGTACCCTAATGTGTATGGAATACCGCGAGTCAACGCTACTTTTGATTAGTACCGCAACATAACATATACCATGCCCTGGATTTTGGACCCGTTTAGACTACAAGCATGATCGATTCAGTATTGTGTTTTAGAAGCAGTTCCTTGGTCAGTAATACTGTTGTTTAACGCTAGTTTCTGGGAATGTGTGGCATTGCGGGTCGGATCCACTGATTGTTTTAACTTCATCCATTCATTCTTCGTCCTCACGGTTTGAATTCTGCTCAGTGGAGGATTATGGATTTTTAAATCCTTACATTTCCTCTCATTTCGTGACATTAGGGGCCGATGACCTAGATGTTAGACCCCTTTAAACAACGAGCATCATCATCATCATCATCATCATCATCACATAACAAGTGTCTGCAGAAAAGTATACAGGTTGAAAGGGAATGTTGTACAAAGATCATATGAAACAGGAGAGAGTGATATCTGCAAGCCACACGTGAAAAGCATTTTAATTTTTCAGACATATTGTAGGTATTTTGATGATACAGGCATGATATTGTAAAACAATATTTTAATGTAAGGTAATACAGTAAGTGAATGCTGCGAATCACTCCAGTCATATATTAGTGCCATGTAGTTTGTCTGGCGGTCATCGGTCTGCAGTGAGTACATATGTATTTACACTCACCACACGTGCGACGTAAAGCAAAAGCATCGTTAAAAATTACAAAAACGATGAGAAATGAAAGAGATAGAATATAATGTTTAATTGCTTTAAGCTGGTCCAGTTTCGTTTTATCTATGATTAAAGATTGATTGAAGTAGAAGTAGGATAATCTCATTAATTATTGTTAATAAACTAGGGACATCACATGTATGTTGCAGGCTCAAATCTTCCTTACGAATCATCATAAATGAATTTAGAGCCACGTCACTGACAGGTCATGTACAAATGTGAAACAATATGAGAGATGCGTGTCCTTGTACAGCACAATGTGACTGAGGATGTAGAGCAGTACCAGCAACAGACTGTGACCACAATCACTCTTCCTTCTACCACATCAGATCTCATCTACACGCAAACTCAATCAGTCCCAGACAACAACAAAATAATATGATTCCTACTTTCTCTCATAATGGTATTCCTTCCTTCCTTCCTTCCTTCCTTCCTTCCTTCAAAATTGCCTTTCATTAAGGAAAGCATTATAAGTGCTGTAACCAGCATATCACGAAGTGAGGCAAGTAAGAAAGTAGGAATTCAGTTGTGCAGAAATACTGTTGTAGTCAAATTCAAGAAATAGCAGAAGAGGCTGATCAACAACTGCAGTGCCTCTGTAAATAATTCATTTGTTATTCGATTTATTTTGATGAGAGCACTGACGTATCTGACATATCACAGGTAGTAAGATTCGCATGTGGTATAACTGAGAACCCCAAGGTTACAGAGGAGTTGATAGATGTGATTCATTACAAAAGAACAACTACGAGAAAATATTTGTTAGATGCGTAACGAATGCGATACGGATCCGCCTGTCAAAACAGAAATTCGGGGGCCCCTCAAATGAAATGTAACAACCTATGAGTAACTAATATAAATTTAATTACAGCAGGCAGAAGTAATGCAATATATAAGAGGATTATTTTTTATCGTAAGATCATTTTAAAAGATGATTAATTTGACTGCCTCCATGGTTTAACGGCTGAATTGTCAACCATGCACTTCAATTTGTATCATTTTTTTAGTAACTACAGAACTACACTCTGTAACCAATACCGAAGTCTCTGTTACAATAATTTATTCAATTACAGAATAATAATAAATAAAAAGCTCATATATTATTAACTTTACCGAAAGAGAGCTCATTCGAAAATGGGTTGACTGATTGCTAGTACACCAACTACCGGGCGAGTTGGCCGTGCGCGTAGAGGCGCGCGGCTGTGAGCTTGCATCCGGGAGATAGTAGGTTCGAATTCCACTATCGGCAGCCCTGAAAATGGTTTTCCGTGGTTTCCCATTTTCACACCATGCAAATGCTGGGGCTGTACCTTAATTAAGGCCACGGCCGCTTCCTTCCAACTCCTAGGCCTTTCCTATCCCATCGTCGCCATAAGACCTATCTGTGTCGGTGCGACGTAAAGCCCCTAGCAAAAAAAAAAGTACACCAACTTCCTTTTGGCATTATACTCTATTGTCGAATAAATGTGTGACAAAAGTCAAATGTTCTGCAAAGTTTGTGCATAATACTATCTCAGGTGCACTACACATCAAGAGAGTATTATTTCATAAATAATATATTATATTTCGGTATCAATTTTCGTAGCTGTAGTTATTTTAAAATAATGTGGTGCAGGTCTTTTCTGAGGAACGTTTCGCGGTGTTGTGAGAGACGGCAAGGGCAAGTATTGTTTACAGCTGTGCTGTGCTACACTCAACGCAATAAACTGCTGCTAGATGCAACCTAGTGGCAATTTCTCTACGAACAAATTGTTATACATAATTTTACAAAACCGCTCAGACCATTTACGTGCAGAGTGGCATTAGGCTACAGTATACTATTCTTTGCATGGAGTTTGCTGGGCCTCTTAGAGACCCGGGCCCATCTGCATTGCAGGTCCTGCAGGACCTATCATTATACCCCCGATGTATTCCTTCCTTCCAACGGAAGATTGGTTTGTACTAGTTCTCCGTGTTGACCGTTCATTAGCTTCTCTCTTCAACAGTAATTAGCTGTGGGTAGGACTTGTCTGCCCACTATCTAACTGATGTTTCACTAGTAAGGGTTTCATGTCGTAACCCGCTATCCTTTGTGATGTCCAGACAATTTTTAATTAAGAGATATCCCATTTCTCTCCATCTACATACAACACAACGCACTATCAACCACCACAGAAACACGCAGTAGTGAATACCTCCCCCCAAACAGGGCTGGTGTCAGGAAGGGCATGAGGCCGTAAAACTCTGCCAAATCAACATCAACTGCCGTACCCAAGAAGTTGGAAAAAAAGCCAACAAGAAGACTTTTCTGTCGTAAGTCACTCAGAACAAATTGTGCTACTTTCCTTTGGATGTTTTCCGTATACATATCATTTTCCGGAATGACAATGTTCTAGCGATCAAATTGTTTAAAAAATTAACTTCTCTTGTGTGTGAAACGAGTAGCATTCAGTTTATTATATATAGGTTTCATCCAATGTTCGATAAATCTCCAAATTCTTTGAAATCTCTTAAGTTGTACTTGTGAATGTAATTCAATCAATCAATCAATCAATCAATCAATCAATCAATCAATCAATCAATCAATCAATCAATCAATCAATCAATCAATCAATCAATCAATCAATCAATCAATCAATCAATACTGATCTGCATTTAGGGCAGTCACCCAGGTGGCAGATTCCCTATATGTTGTTTTCCTAGCCTTTTCTTTAAATGATTGCAAAGAAATTGGAAATTTATTGACCACCTCCCTTGGTAAATTATTCCAATCCCTAACTCCCCTCCCTATAAAATAATATTTTCCCCAATTTGTCCTCTTGAATTCCAGCTTTATCTTCATATTGTGATCTTTCCTACTTTTAAAGACTCAAACTTAAGTGGGGGACTACACCTTTGAACAGAAGAATAGGGTGTATTAAACGTGTTTTTCTCACAATCGAAATGAATACGAAAGGGAAACTTAGTGTGACAAACACATTATTCCTTAATAAAATGTCTACATATTTAGAAATCATATAAACCTATGCCATTATATATAATTCATTATTCAAAATGGCGGTGTACCATGGCCACTATTTTGCCTTTTCCCTGATAATTTCCAAACACATGAATAATTTTCTATAATTCTTTTTTATTATGATTAGTAAAGTTGTAGCTATAACCTGTACTAGAATCAGTGAATTAGATCAACTATAAATATTTTTTTTCATGAAGTTATTTTCAAGTAGTCAATTTTACATTAATTTTCATTTGAAAATTATTTTTTAAACTTAAGCAATGAAGCTAGCTCAATAGGCTTAATATATCTTCTTCTCTATGAAATATGCATGCATGCAAAATTTCTTCTTAATATCTTAAAAAACTTTATCAGGGAAACGCTTCTGAAGAAAGAAAAGTTACGGACAACGAGCAACAAACTTACCAATAAAAGTCTTACTTGGGTGACAGAACTTCACGTTTTTGGTCACAACTCCGAGAGCATTGGAGATATTAAGAACATTTTACACTGTTATAAAGAGAAAAGTTCAATTTTAAAAAAAGTAAATTGAAAAATTGCAGTTTTGGTCGGTCAAAGGTGCCGGTCCCCTCTTAAGAAAGTAGGTTACTAGGTAAACAACTGATAGGGAATCTGCCACTTGGGTGATAGCCCAAATGGAAATCAATGAGAGTAATTGATTGATTGATTGATTGATTGATTGATTGATTGATTGATTGATTGATTAAGGTACAACCCAGCATTTGCCTGGTGTGAAAATGGGAATTACTGCGCGAGTTGGCCATGCAGTCAGGGTCGCGTAACTGTCAGTTCGCATTCGTGAGATGGGGGTTTCGAATCCCACCGCCGGCAGCTCTGCAGATGGTTTGCCGTAGTTTCCAGTTTTCACACCAGGCAAATGTTGGGGGTGTACCTTCATTAAAACCACGGCCGTTACATTCCCATTCCTATTCCTTTCGCATCCTTGCATCGTCGATGTGTTAGTGCAACGTTAAACCACCAGCAAGAAAATGGGAAACCAAGGTTGCCGACGGTGGGGTTAGAGCCCATTATCTACCGAATTCAAGCTCACACCTGCGTGACACGAACCGCGTAGCCTACTCGCTCGGTTTTAAGCGATAGTAGATACAAGGCTTAAAAATAGGTGGGCATTGATGACGCCGGCTCCTCGTAAATGAAACTGTATTGCGGGTTAAGATCTCAAGTGAGCAACACAGTAGTAGTTACCCCCTCCACTACCTTCCTTCCCGTCCTTTTCCCTGCAAGCTCTTGGCTTCGCGCAGGTTTGTGTCATCAGGTAGTAATCTACCTCTACGATGAATTATAAAGAAAAGAAAACGGAAAGCGTTCACCACGCGATTGTCTGATGAAGTTCAATTTAAATGAAATGGTACTGAACCGCCATAACTGGTTTTTTGGGCCACAGAAAATCAGCACATTCGTGTGGACAAGGCACTCATTTTACGGGGTGTGGGGGGGGGGATAATTTCGACCATTCCTTTTTTTGACGGTAGATCACTGGCCTCGCGTACTTTAGCATACTGCGCGTACCACTTTACCTGTTATCCATGTACTTTGTGGGGATGGACATTATTTTCCTTTCAGCACGATGGCACACACCTGTGAGAACCTACCTTGATAGCATGACAAATTTCACCAAGACGTTGTATAGGACGAAGAGGTGCTGTTGATTCAGCGTCACGTTCTCCTGACTACCCGTCCACTTCTTTCTGCATGAGGAATCTTGACGGATGGGTGTCCTGTAGAAAATCAGCTACTTTGCCTTCACCGTGTGAAGAAATTGAGATGCTTGCAGAGTAATCCCTGCGAATACTTTTAGCTCTCGTTGCTCTCGTACTGTTCTGCCAAAATCAGAAGTGTCTGGATGCTAATGTTGAACACTTGAGTGTGTCTACATTTTTATGTACCCCTCTGCATTTTACTATCCAACTAATTGAATTTCAGATAGATCGGGTGAAAGTAACGTAAGTACGGGTAAATCACGTTATACGCGGATTCGTTATCCGCGGTTTCGCATATACGCGATTTTGGTTTTAAGTCTAGTAATGTCATCTGTTAAAAGTACGTGGAAGCTGTAGCGCCTTAAGGCGGGTACAAACATGTGTGCCGAACTCTGTAACGTACACTACGTTGCTCGCCAAGGTTAACAGGGCAAGCGCATCTCTACGAGCATCTTCTATTGTGTTTGTCGAGACGTGAATGGTCATTTATGATTGGTAGAGCTGTGAAGTTGGACTTGACAGGTTTCGTATTTAGAACGCCGGGTGAAAGGAAAGAAAGTGTGCCTGTCCAAGCAAAGAAGCGCGTACCAAAGTCATACTCGTCAGAAACAAAGACGTTTTGGATGGCAATGAGAAAAGTGAGCGTATTATTGACATTCAGCGTGCTTTGGACTTAGTGAATCCACTGTGAGAATTGTTCGTGACAATGTGGAATCAATTCGAAAACTGCTCCATCTTCTACCAACTTACGTGTGACTAGAGTGACCAAATCCCGCTCGGAAGCGATGAGAAGAATGGATTGGATTGAGTATCACAACCAACATTACATGCCTCTCTGGAGCTGCTATTCAAACTAAAGCCAAGAGCATGTATGCAGAGTTTAGTTTATTATTGTGTGTTTCAGTTTCATGGTAATAGTTATTTTTTGTAAATGTACTAAGGATCTCTGCTATTTTAAACCTAATATATGAGTAAACAGAAACCTAACCCTATATTTTTCATATAAAACGACTCTCGATTTACGTAAATTCGGTATGCGCGGCAAATCCGCGGAACGTAACTATCGCGTATAACGAGGTCTGCCTGTACGTACAATACCCGTCCTCCGCACCTTTCCTTCACCCTCCAACTCTCTCTATAGGCTTGCGATGTCCAGTACATGTTGTCTTCATCTAAGAATTCTAATTCAGAAAAGAAGTTTTGTTTTGGGACCTAAAGATTCGAGGTCTCCTTATGAGGTAGCCATTCCATTACCCTCACAGGATTGGACTAAGTACTTCGAAATTTTTATACCAACAAAAGAATCTTCAGTTAAGCCCAAAATTAAACTCAGTCTGAGGCTGTTGAATACGGTGTCCAAATGCTTAACATTAAGCAACAGCAACAACGAACCTACGATCACCGTGCGAGTTGGCCGTGCGGTTAGAGGCGTGCAGCTGTGAGCTTGCATCCGGGAGACAATGGATTTTTACGTCCCACTAAGTAATTTCCGAAATTTATCGAACACCTCCTTGAAATATTATACCAGTCCCTAATTTCTCTTCCTAGAAACGAGTACTTGTCCAAAATGTCCTCCTGAATTTGAACTTTACGTTCATTTTCTGATATTCATATTTTTAAATGCTTCACTCAAACATTCGTCTACTAATGTTATTCCAAGCTATCTCTCCATTGAAAGCTCCAAACATTCCACTTAGTCGAGCTGCTTGTCTCCTTATTCACAAGTTTTCTCAGCTCAAAGTTTGCAGCATATTCGTGAAAGTAGTCTTTTGTCACTGAGCGAGTTGGCCGTGCGGTTAGGGGCGCGCAGCTGTGAGCCTGCATCCGGGAGATAGTGGGTTCGAACCCCATTGTCGGCAGCCCTGAGGATGTTTTTTCCGTGGTTTCCCATTTTCACACCAGGAAAATGATAGGTTTGTACCTTAATTAAGGCCACTGTCGCTTCCTTCCCACTCCTAGGCCTTTCATATCCCATCGTCGCCGATAGACCTATCTGTGTCGGCGCGACGTAAAGCAAATTGCAAGAACGCACGTAGCAAGCGACTACTTTACTGATCAGACCTGAAACATCATAAACCTGAACCAAATAAGAAACGAATGAAGAGTCCGAAATTCCAATGAATATTCATTAGCCGAGTTAAGTGCCTTAGGTGGCTTTCTGAGCTCAAGTTGGCGAATTCGATCGTCGCTCAGTGCGATGGGATTTAAAGACACGTATTTACGCCAGATAATTCCTGCGGGAAAATATTCTAGCACCTCGGCGTCTCTGAAAACCATAATAATTAGCGGGACGCTTGACCAGCAACATTATTACTGCAAATCTATTAGAAAAATACGTTTATAAGCTCAATTTTTGTATGCAGGCAAAGGTTATGCCAGTCGCCATCTCACGATTCAGAATAAACGTGCACTCACGCGTGCGGCTGACACGTGCAAACTACAACATTGCACTGGCAGAGAAAAAATAAAATGGTCAGCGGAAAGTCAACATCTCTCTAGCACTGCTCCTAACAATTATTCTACCCTGTGTACACGTAAAATTTAACAAACCTTTATGTATTCCTCGCAGAATGGTAGTTCATTAAGTAAATTCGAATGAAAGGTGTAGCAAATCTAACGCAGTGAGCGCGCAGGTGCGATAAATTAAGAAGTAGGCTCTCGAACGAAATTAAACTATTATACAGTGCTATAATATTAAATTGGTCTGTTTTCAAGCCGAAATTGCAGTGTAGGAGGGGAAGCTGGCTGGAATCAGGATATTTTAGTCAAATGTTGGAAGTAATAAATATAGTCTAAAGGTATGAATAGTGAAAATGATTGTTGACAACAAGGGTGGTTTTTTTTTCTAGGGGCTTTACGTCGCACCGACACAGATAGGTCTTATGGCGACGATGGGATAGGAAAGGCCTAGGAGTTGGAAGGAAGCGGCCGTGGCCTTAATTAAGGTACATCCCCAGCATTTGCCTGGTGTGAAAATGGGAAACCACGGAAAACCATCTTCAGGGCTGCCGATAGTGGGATTCGAACCTACTATCTCCCGGATGCAAGCTCACAGCCGCGCGCCTCTACGCGCTCGGCCAACTCGCCCGGTAACAAGGGTGTTATTGGACCTCTGTATTTCTTATAAATGATGTGAGTAGGGAACTTGAATCACGGACAAGTTCTTTCTTTTCCTTTGCGGATGATTTCATGCTGGCAAAAGGGTGAAAAAGTCAGGTTTTCAGTTTCACAAAGAGGAAAAGAGTTGTCAGTTTTAATTACTGTGTTGATGTGGCGTGATAGTAACCCATGGGGATCACTGGAAGTACTTAGGTAATAGCCTATAAGAAAATGTCACATAAAAAGGGTTGTAAAAAAAGGTTAAGGATCTCTTCATATGGTTATGAAAGTATTTAGGGGTTGTAGTAACGATGTAAAAGGGGCTACCTGGCCGAGGCGGTAAAGGCGTGCCCGGTTCGCCTGGAAGGACGTGGGTTCGAATCCCCGTCAGGAAGTCGTAAAATTTAAGAAACGAGATTTCCACTTCCGGAGGTGCATATGGCCCTGAGGTTCACTCAGCCTACACCAAAAATGAGTACCAGGTTAGTTCCTGGGAGCAAAGGGCCGGGCGTAGAGCTAACCACTCTATCCCATCACGTGCCGAGGTTAACAATGGTGGAGGCCTTTACCTTCAACTCCTCCAAGGGCCTCCATGGCCTGTACGGAGGTGACTTTGCTTTTTAGTAAGGATGTAAAGGAGAGAGTAAGTCACTGGTAAGACCCCATTTATTTATTTATTTATTTATTTATTTATTTTATTTTTGCTTGTTGCTTTACGTCGCACCGACACGAATAGGTTTTATGGCGACGATGGGACAGGGAAGAGTTAGGAGTTGGAAGGAAGCGGCCGTGGCCTTAATTAAGGTACAGCCCCAGCATTTGCCTGGTATGAAAATGGGAAACCACGGAAAACCATCTTCAGGGCTGCCGACAGTGGGGTTCGAACCTACTATCTCCCGAATACTGGATACTGACCGCACTTAAGCGACTGCAGCTATCGAGCTCGGTAAGACCCCAATTAGAGCATGGTTCTAGCGTATGGGGCACTCACCAGAATTACGTGACACGAGAACTGGAAAAGATCCAAAGGAAAGCAGCACGATTTGTATTGGGTGATTTCCGACAAAAGACTGCTGCAATTTTGCTTTACGTCGCAGCGACACAGATAGGTCTTATGGCGACGATGGGATAGGAGTAGGAACGAAGCGGCCGTGGCCTTAATTAAGGTACATGCCCAGCATTTGCCTGGTGTGAAAATGGGAAACCACGGAAAACCGTCTTCAGAGCTGCCGACAGTGGGGTTTGAACCCACTATCTCCCGGATGCAAGCTCACAGCTGCGCGCCCCTAACCGCACGGCCAACTCGCGCGGTGACAAAAGACTACTTTCACGAATATGCTGCAAACTTTGAGCTGAGAAAACTTGTGAATAAGGAGACAAGCAGTTCGACTAAGTGGAATGTTTGGAGCTGTCAGTGGAGAGATAGCTTGGAATAACATTAGTAGACGAATAAGTTTGAGTGGAGTTTTTAAAAATATGAATATCAGAAAATGAACGTAAAGTTCGAATTCAGGAGGACATTTTGGACAAATACTCGTTTCTAGGAAGAGAAATTAGGGACTGGTATAATATTTCAAGGAGGTGTTCGATAAATTTCGGAAAGTACCTACTGGGACGTAGAAAAATATTATTATCGTTATTATTATTCATTATTCAGATTACGTGGGGTTACTATGTACATTACTGACTGACCTTCTGATGTTCTT
The DNA here is from genome assembly GCF_040414725.1 of Anabrus simplex. Classification (NCBI taxonomy): domain Eukaryota; kingdom Metazoa; phylum Arthropoda; class Insecta; order Orthoptera; family Tettigoniidae; genus Anabrus; species Anabrus simplex. The sequence continues at coordinate 1,640,789,784 of NC_090265.1, read as the reverse complement.
CATTTATGGGTCTTTCAAATCACAGTTCAGCACTTTCCTCATAGGCCTAATGCTGTAGGTTCCTATTTTAATTTGATTTCTTTGTACCTACAACATTTGCAGACTGCCACAAAGATAAAGGGGAACAATACAAACTTTGGTTAGGCATGAACCTATTCACTTTAGATAGCAAATAATTGAAGAAAAAGCAAGTGATAATTTTTAGGTGCATATGCGTAGTTCTTAAAAATGGAGATTAGGCCTTTAGTGCAATAATTGCCATGGTAGTGATGAAGGTTTGTTAAAGTCCGAACTGGTTACAGAAGTGTTCAAAAGGTTTCGGGTTGGTGCCTCTCGCTCTAATCATCAAATCAGTGACTAATATATTAAAATATTGATAAATAGAGATGTTCTTCTCTTTATCAACTTTCTTGGGTTTATTGACGTGAGCCTCAAACCTTTTGGAAGGCTCTATGATGTATCCTTGTGAAGAATTTGGCTTGAATGCGATCATGTCTATTCGCTGATTGGTGCCCCCACATTAACGTATCGGTATCCCTTGAATCCCTTATCCTTTAGAGCACGGATGGCAAACCTTTCCCGACTACCGTGTCAATTAAGGTCTTGTTTGCTACTTTTTACTGTCTAGCATCCCACCGGTTATTTTCCTCTAAAATCATCATGAAAACCCTCATCTGACTTCAGTAAGGTACAGGATTGCATTACATATAAATCCATGCGACTAAATGTTTCACGATATTATTTTTCAAACATCACTGAAAATTATACAGTATTTCAAAAATCAGGTAAATTTTAAAAATAAGATATATTTTTGCGTCAAACAAAAGCTAAAGGTTTCCACCTATTCAATACTATATTGCTCTTCAATACGGTTCAATATGAAATTTATTACCTGTGACATTATTTTTGCTTTAACCTAATAAAGTTTGGCCATAGAATTAATTGTGACATACTTCTGTATTAAAGCGTAATGTTGAAATATGCTACATTGATAGATTTTCGACCTTTTTAATACATGTGAAAAATATTAAAATACGTTAGTATGTTGTTTGAGGTGCCACAGAAGACGTGTTCGCGTGTTATAGTAGCACGCGTGTCATAGGTTCGCAATCCCTGCTTTAGAGCATCAGCATTGGCTGATCTGTGAGCATGATAACGCGAGTTAACTTAAGAGTTGACCGTGAGGACAGCTCCTAAGATATTGCAAAGTGTTTCGAACTCTCTATGGCAACGCCAACAGACGTCGTTGTCCTGAGACGTGCCTGGTATATTTCGTATTGCTGATACATTCACAGAATCTTGATACCCTCCGTCCATTCACTGTATGATAAGATATTTATAATCGCGGAGATCTACGTGTTTGCTGGTGTATACTGCTTATAGGTAAAAGAGCACGCATTTTCCTGCGTCTTCCTATTGTTACGTAGCAGCCTTGTCGTAGCCGCCTTCGTTCTTTCCCGGAAGGAAAGATAAGCCAGGCCGGGATCTCCCAGCTGGCCCGAGGACATGCCGCGGCCTCTTCTTCTATTGTGCTTTCGTCTGTTTTCCCCGTGCGCCTTCTCAAACACGAAGCCAGAATGCTCCGTCTCTAGCCGAACCCTGAAGATTCCAGTACTCTCTCATCAGGATATAGAAAGGAGGTTAACCGCGAACGGTCAGTAGATGAGTTATGGAAACTTGACCGCAGTAGTGCTGGCTGTCGTCAGTGTCCCACCGGAGTCATAGTATCGTCGTTTGAACGGAGTACTGTATGCCTTGGAGTCAGTGCGTGGAACAATTGGCTTGTCAGTGTTAAGTGGTTCACTGTGTGGAGCACCCACAAGAACTGACTGTGTTCACTGTATGAGTGTCGGACTTTCTCTCGAGTCTCGCCAAGGGACAGTCGTCGTGTGTCGTGGTGGTCAGCAACCCTGTGTTCAAGCCTGTCTGCATGCAGCTGTTGTGTGCGAAGTGACTGTGCGTGCGGAGCGAAAATGAAATGTGAAGCCTGCCAATGTGGATTATAGACCGTACCAGATAAAGTCTACCCAGCTGTATTCGCCAGAGACTTGTAAATATACAGCAATTAGTGCAGTGTGTTCATTCATGGTAGTTGTTCAACGTTGCTTGTGTGTGCCTAAATACAAAATAAACGAGAAATAACTTCAAATATTAAGGTAACAAGAGCTCGCACAGAGAAACTCCATTTTACAGGCAGATGTACGATGTACGAATACACACCAGTAGGGTATTGATATGTGTTGCTGTTCGACAACGCCAGGCCACACGCAGTCAACAACACGTGTGAATATATGGCGTTTCCGGTTAAATGAACAAAATCATCCTCCCTAAAACCCCGACATGGCACCGAGTGGTGGATCGTTGAAGAAGTACCTGGCTGGTAAGCGATTCAATGACGATACGGTCGTCAGTATGCCTCATGACGTGACTTCAGTGACTGGACGCAGGTTCCTTCCAAGCCGCCATCGAAGCCTTCATGTGCCGCTGGAACAAGTGGTTGGGCAAGAATGGTGATTGTTGAACAGCAATGCGCGTCAATGCCCTGATACTGTGTATACTTATATCTGCCTGTCAAATAAAGTTCTCCCTGTTCGGGCTTCTCTTACGTTATTTTCGAGGCGCCCTGTTAATTTGTAAATCCTTTTCGGGGTGTCTCCCTCAACAGTTTTCTCTCTGTGGATATATGAAAGGGAAGGAGCTTAGACAAGAAAACCTGCAACAAATATCTGGAATACCAGAATACGCTTCGGCCCCGTGATTGTCACGGATTCCTTACAAACTGTCAGGCCGTGGGGATTGAGTAAGTTGAGATCTTCTCCAGGACTGACGGTAATTGGTGGAGATAACAGTGATACATCCACGTGAATGATGACAACGATATCAGGACACCACCGATTAACTGGAATTGTGGTCATTTCCATTTTTATTTTTACTCGTGATAATAGCAAGCCTGTGTTTGTAACACTAGAAACAGCTTACCATACTAACGACTTCCCAATCTAAATCGGGACTAATGGACGCAGATCCATTAGCAGGTCAAAACATGCACCCAACTGGTACTGCGATCTGTACATCTCCATACCTAGTCCATTACTGGGAGCTTAAAACAAAGCACTGCCGATCAGTCCCAGTAGTAGAGTAAACTCATCGCTTATAGAAAGCCATTCTGATTTGTATTATTATTATTATTATTATTATTATTATTATTATTATTATTATTATTATTATTATTATTATTATTATTATTATTATTATTATTATTATTATCATCATTTTCTGTTTACCCTCCAGGTTCGGCTTTTTCCCTCGGACTCAGCGAGGGATCCCACCTCTACCGCCTCAAGGGCAGTGTCCTGGAGCTTCAGACTCTTGGTCGGGGATACAACTGTGGAGTATGACCAGTACCTCGCCCAGGCGGCCTCACCTGCTATGGTGAACAGGGGCCTTGTAGGGGGATGGGAAGATTGGAAGGGATAGGCAAGGATGAGGGAAGGAAGCGGCCGTGGCCTTAAGTTAGGTACCATCCCGGCATTCGCCTGGAAGTGAAGTGGGAAACCACGGAAAACCACTTCGAGGATGGCTGAGGTGGGAATCGAACCCACCTCTACTCAGTTGACCTCCCGAGGCTGAGTGGACCCCGTTCCAGCCCTCGGACCACTTTTCAAATTTCGTGGCAGAGCCGGGAATCGAACCCGGACCCCCGGGGGTGGCAGCTAATCACGCTAACCACTACACCACAGAGGCGGATTATTATTATTATTATTATTATTATTATTATTATTATTATTATTATTATTATTATTATTATTATTATTATTATTATTATTATTATTATTATTGGTTTTCGTCCAACTAACCTCTTGTAACGGTTGTCGGGGACCCTGCATCGAAAGTCTTAATGGTGACCATTTAGACAAGGTTCCAAACACCCTATTGAAATTTATTTTCTGTAATTTTTAGTCCTGTTGAGGAGAGATTTTAGTAAATGAACGTTTGACTCCAAGCCTCCGCAAGACACCGCACCGGAGGCAACACTGGAGCGAAACGCTGTCTGGCTCCTTAGCCGAATAGCAGCGTAGTTGCCTTCGTTTCATATGGTCTCGAGCTCGATTTCCAGCCGGGTCGGTGATTTTAGCCGCTTTTAGTTAATTCCTCTAGCTCGGTGCTCTTAATCCACATCTTCAGCTATAAACAGCACAGCACACCACACTACCATCCACCACAAAAACAAGAAATAGTGAATACATTCCTCCATATAGGGTTGGCGTCAGGAAGGGAATCCGGCTGTAAATTTGGACATAGTCCACATTACTGTCGGCCCCATATATTTTGGAATAGCCCAGGAAAGGGAAAAGAGAATTATTATTATTACTATTATTGTTATTGTTGTTGTTTTTGAGTCAACAGTCCATAGACTGGTTTGATGCAGCCCTCCACGTCACCCTATCCTGTGCTATCCTTTTCATTTATCTGTAACTGCTGCATCCTATACCTGCTCTAATCTGCTTCTCATATTCATACCTTAGTCTACTCCTACCGGTTCTTATCGCCTACACTTCCCAATTTCACCGGGCTGAGTGGCTCAGACGGTTGAGGAGCTGGCCTTCTGAATCCAACTGGGCAGGTTCGATCCTAGCTCAGTCCGGTGGTATTTGAAGGTGCTCAAATATGTCAGCCTTGTGCCGGTAGATTTACTGGCACGTAAAAGAACTCCTGCGGGACTAAATTCCGGCACCTCAGCGCCTCCGAAAACCGTTAAAAACGTAGACAGTGGACGTAAAGCCAATAACAGTATTATTATTATTATTATTATTATTATTATAAAACCAACTGCACAAGTCCTGGGTGTCTCTTAAGATATGTCCTAAAATTCTATCTCTTCTTCTCGTCAAATTCAGCCAAATCGATCTCCTCTCACCTGTTCGATTCAGTATCTCTTCATTAGTGATTCGATCTATCCATCTCACCTTCAGAATTCTTCTGTAACACCACATTTCAAAAGCTTCTATCCTCTTATTATTATTATTATTATTATTATTATTATTATTATTATTATTATTATTATTATTATTATTATTATTATTATTATTATTATTACTCAGAAAACATGAAAAATTATCGCTGAGTATGACTGAGTCTCAAATTGTTAACTTCGCCTTCCCACATCTGAGCTATGCAGATGAATTTCTAGGAAGAAGCTGAGGGTGTGATTGAATACAATAGCTGGCGTATGAACGAGGCTTGGAGCAGGTACAAAGTTCACCGAGTTGTTCTCTAGAAGCTTTCTTCGCTAGTTACAGAACTCGGTCGTAGCAGCATTGTTTGTTAAAGCGTAATATGACTCCTGAACTTCCTCTGCATTTCCAACTTCCTTTTACCGCATTGCAATACGAAACACAGAGTTCTAGCAGAACACCTTGGAGACATCTCTAGCAACGGGAGAAAGCATTAATTTGTAGTCGCTAATACCAAGCACACCCTCAGACCATAGGTTAATTCTTTATCACAGACACAACAGAATTTCCTTACCCCTAGCCGGGCTGAGTGCCTCAGACAGTTGAGGCTCTGGCCTTCTGACCCCATTTTGGCAGGTTGGCAGTCCAGTGGTATTTAAAGGTAAAAATGAAATGAAATGGCGTATGGCTTTTAGTGCCGGGAGATCCCAGGACTGGTTCGGATCGCCAGGTGCAGCTCTTTTGATTTGATGCCCGTAGGCGACCTGCACGTCGTGATGAGGATGAAATGATGAAGACAATACATACACCCAGCCCCCGTACCAGGGAAATTAACCAATGATGGTTAGAATTCCCGACCCTGTCGGGAATCGAACCCGGGACCCCTGTGACCAAAGGCCAGCATGCTAATCATTTAGCCATGGAGCCGGACGTATTTGAAGGTGCTCAAATATTTCAGCCTCGTGTCAGTAGATTTACTAACATGTAAAAGAACTCCTGCGGGACTAAATTTCGGCACCTCGGCGTCTCCGAAAACCATGAAAAGGTAGTTAGTGAGACGTCAAGCCAATAACATAATTATTACCGGTATCGTTACCCCTACTTTACTGTAATATTAATACCAACATATGATGTTCTGAGAAATAAGTCCGACTCCTTAGCTGAATGGTCAGTGTTGAGGCCTTCGGTTCAGAGGATTCTGGGTTCGATTCCCGGCAAGGTCGGGGATTTTAATCGTTTCTGATGTATTCTTTTGGCTTGGTCCTAATCCATATGTGCGACACACACATCTCACATCTCGCGATGTCACACATATGGGAAACGCGGTAGAAAAAGAAGAAATTCACAGAAAGAACCTGGCTCTACTCCTAGATTGAATTGCTCTGAGTGCTGGAGTGGGTGAGTAGCTTCCTAGGGTCATTGTCGCCAATGTCCAGGATAGGCATGACTAGAGGCATGATTATTTCGATTTAATTTATGTTCGATTTCGCGGAAAGGAAACCATTTTTCGCGTTATTTCGCGAAATACGGCTGATTCCATCACCTTAATTTCGCGTGAATATTTTTCTAAAATTATTCATAAAAAGTTTAATTCGTGAGATTCGTAAATTATTTATGTGAAAGATAGATTAAATAAAGAGAAACGATATTGATAATTATTCATTATACTTTATATTCTAATCAAGACTACACAACACATTACCTTTTCACCCCAGATGGCCGTAGCTTTCACACTATATGGCCATATTATTAACGGATTTTATGGAATATTAACACGAAATGAGAAATGCTTATTCTGTCTTCTGTTTCCCTGTACACACGTGATATTGGAATACAATGTCAAGATCGTTATTTTCCATGAATTTAGCTGCATTTTTGCACTGATCGCAAAATAAGTAACTTTAGCTTTAAACTGGCTTTGTCCTTTAATTCTCTGTGATTCGCGAAAACATAATCACTAATTTCTTAATCAAATCACAATCATGATTACTTAAGATATCTCAAAATCGCTTCAAATTTGTACTTGTCGCCCTTATCGTTAATGCGAAAAATCGTGCCTATAGGCATGGCACATAGATTCAAACCTATGAATCTCAAAACAGATATTGTAATTGGATGTGCTTCTTGGTTGATCAAATGACGTCTTGGTGAACAGGCTCTTCTCATGAAGACCTTGATGTTGTAAACTGGCTGCTAACTTGTTAAAACTATACTTGAGCGCATTAAAGCGTGCACATGAAGACGCCGAGTATCTTCATGGAAATCCCAAGGAACAAACTGCGAAACTAACAGTAATTATTGCTCTGAGTTTCTAAAATGGTCGATGACGTAAAAAAGGGGGAAAAGTAGGAGATCCTGGATGAAAAGTTATGATAAGAGACAAGCAGAGCACAGTATAAAGTGAATGTTATCATCGAGACAGAATCATAAAAAGTATCTACGAGGTTTGCCAATGTTCATAATTTTTTTTTTTTTCCCCTTGGCGAAATCAACTGATCATAAAATAATATGTCTTTCAAGAAAGTATGTGGCGCGATGTTGCCTAGCAACCGTGCAGGCAAGTCCACGACCTGTGCTGCTTTCAAGGTACTGTTGCTAGGTAACATCGTGTCAAACATTTTGTTACATGACACTATTTCGTCAGACAAATTTTCGGATGACCCCAACTCTTAAGAGATATTTATGTCAATAAGTGGTTTCATTTACATCGTGATCAGGAATCAAGGTTTGTCTTCAGAACGTGCATCCAGCCGTATAATTTGACTTAATCCATTTACAGTGCCGTACGTCTCCCTGACTGAATAGCCAGCGTTGAGACTTTCGGTTCAGAGCGTACCGGGTTCGATTCCCGGCCGGGTCGAGGATTTTAATCGCGTCTGAATAATTCTCCTGGCTCGGGGACAGGGTGTTTGTGTTTGTCCCAACACTTTCCTCTTCATGTTCAGACAACACGCCACACTACTAACCATCACAGGAACACGCAATAGTGATTACATCCCTCCACATAGCGTTGGCGTCAGGAAGAGCATCCGGCAGAAAAACAGGGCCAATTCCACATGTGCGTCCAGTTCACACCCGCGACACCACAAGTGTAGGAAAAGCGGTATAGAAGAAGAAGAATCCATTTTCAGTGCCAATCCCATGAAATTGGAAAAGAAGGTAGGAAGAAGAACATAAAATGTTTATAAACTCTTGAATAGTTTGCTACTGATTTCATGTTTCCGTATACTTAATTGCCGTTTTATATTACTTCTTCTTAAGTCAGTTCTTTTTCCTCTACTTTCTACTCATCTATGGCCAACATTCTTGACAAACGGCATAATATGCATGAGGTTACATTTAACTCATATTTATATGAGTTCAAAGCTCAAATAAAAATATTTTGAAAATAATATTCTGCAATTTTATCAAACACTACACACATGGAAAAAAATATTTGTTACAAACCGCTTACAGGTCAACATCCAGAAATGTCCGGCTACATGGCTAAATGGTTAGAGTGCTGGCCTTTGGTCACAGAGGTCCCGGGTTCGATTCCCGGCAGGTTCGGGAATTTTAACCAACATCGGTTAATTTTGGTGGCACGGGGACTGGATGTATGTATCGTCTTCATTATCATTGCATTCCCATAACGACGCGCAGGTCGCGTACGGGTGTCAAATCAAAAGACCTGCATTTGGCAAGCAGAACATGTCCTCGGACACTCCCGGCACTAAAAGGCATGCGCCGTTTTTTCATCCAGAATTTACTGAGAGACTGAGAGACTGTGTTTATCATTTTGCTTACTTTTGTGCACACGTTAGATGAAGTGATACCAAAATGTAAAATCACGGGATTTCAGCAAGAATTAAGTTGCTTTGTGAGACATGGTATCTATCTAAAAGACTTCCGAGCGGGGAACCAAACCCACGTCATTTCGGGTGAATCGAGCACGCCTTTACTACCGCTTCGGCCAGGCAGCTCCTAATGTGAATGAAGTACAATCTTTTATTTTATGCTATGTTGAATTTATTTTTACCTACATGAATAAATTAATTAATTAATTAATTAATTAAAATAGGGACGTGTAATCGAACAAAGTCACGTGATGGAGGAAATATTAAATTATGAAAGGAAGTCTTGAAGGAAGTAGATGGATATTGTTACTTGCGCTGTAGAATAACTAATGCTGGCAGAAGTAAGGAGGACATTAAAAATGCAGACTAGCAGTAGCAAGGAAAGCCTTTCTTAAGGAAAATAAATTCGCTCACTTCTTACATTGAGGTAGAAATTAGAACGATGGTTTTGAAGATTTTCGTCTGGAGCCTAGGTAGCATTGTAAGGCAGTGAGATATGGACAATAACTAACTCAGGAAGGAAAGGAATAGAAACTTTTGAAATGTGGTGTTACTGAAGGTGAGATGCGTAGATCGAATCATAATGAAGGGATACCATGTGGAATTGATAAGAGGAGAATGATTTGGGGAAATTTAACCAGAAAAGGGGATAGAATGATGACACGCATCTTAAGAACCCAGGACTTGCTCAGTTAATTTTTGAGGGTAGTGTTCGGAGTAAGAACGGTAAGAATGAAAATGTAAGGTTAGCCCAAGAAAGTGTGGTATCTTCAGCTGCATCAAGCCAGTCTATGGACTGATGACAACAACAGAAATAAGTAACTACAGTCTCGTGAAGTTCCATTTTCCACGGTATTCAGAAGAATGTAAATGCATTTATTTTGACATAGCATGAAAAACAGGCTTTTTTTTCTTATATCCGCAGTCATGGTCAACTGAACTAAGTAAAACGTTCTGCCTAGCCCTCTCTCACATACGAGCAATCAATTCAATTACCTACCGGCCGCTGTGGACAGCCAACATATTCCATGGCAACTGGAGCGCACTTTTTAAAAAGGCGCTGCTGTTAATTATGTCAGCCGGACATGAAATACAAACGAGAACAAACCTTTTGTGGACGTGGATAACGCAGGCAATTATTGAAATTCTGTCACTACACAATTCAATAGCGCTCGCTGGCCTGTAAACATTCTTTTACTAATAATCAGAGCAGTAAGGTATTCCTATACAAAGTATATTGGAGAATATCGTCCTTTTATGCAGGTTTTACCATCTATATTTTAATGAAATTAATAATAATAATAATAATAATAATAATAATAATAATAATAATAATAATAATAATAATAATAATAATAATAATAATAATAATATTTGCTTTACTTCGTACCAACACAGATAGGTCTTATTGCGAAGATGGGATAGGAATTGGCTAGGAATGAGATGGAAGAGACCGTGACCTTAATTAAGACACAGCCCCAGGATTTGCCTGGCGTGAAAATGGGAAACCACGGGAAACTATCTTCAGGGCTGCCGACGGTGAGGTTCAAACCCACTCTCTCCCGAATGTAAGCTGATAGATGTGTGGCCCAAACTGCGCAGCTATTTGCTAGATAATAATCTCCTTCGAGAAGACACAGTACATGACCAACATCGAAACAGCACCCAGAGGGATGACAGTGGTGGGAGGGAGGATTCGGAAAGTAAAGAAATGTGAATATCTGGAAGAGAGGATAGAAAACAACCTGTCAGAGAGACAGGCACTGATATCGAGAATCAGCAAAATGAACTTGTCATACAAGCTAAGTATGAACATCTATAACAAGAAGAAGATCTCAATCAATGCAAAATTCAGACATTACCAGACGTGATCCGTGCAGAAGTCTTATATGCAGCTGAATGTTTGAACATGATAAAGGTAGGATTGGTCAAGAAGTTAGAACTGGTGGAACGAAAAATTCTAAGGAAGATACTGGGAGCCCAAAGAAAAGAGGATCGATCATAAAGGAAATAAAGCAAACCAAGAACTGTGCTGCAAGATACAAAAGATCTCAGACACCATCCGGAAGAGGAGAGCCATGTTCTTTGGACACATCTGCAGAATGGACCCGGGAAGACTGACCAACCAGATAGTAAGGTTTTTTGAGACCAGGAAAACTGTGGTACGCTGGCAACAGGAAGTGAAGAAGGACCTAACAGAAAAGGGAATACAAGGATCGGAAATAAGCAACAGGGAAACTTACAAGTCGAAAATAAAGATCACAAAGAGTTTCCACGAATGCGGACCCAAACATCGTGGGCGGAAGAGAGAAGGAGGTTGGAGAGTGAAAGAATGAAGGATTACTGGGCGCAGATCAAAGCCCAGAAGCAGCTGTAATCGAATTAACGTGGTCCACAGTTGGCCAAAATGAAGGAAAGAAAGAAAGAACGAATAATAATAATAATAATAATAATAATAATAATAATAATAATAATAATAATAATAGTAATAGTAATAATCCAGCTTCACTGTATAGATGGAACGCACCTGCCTCTCACCCAGAGTCCTCGGGCTCGGTTGCTAGCCAGGTCAGGGAGTTTTACGAAATTATTATTATTATTATTATTATTATTATTATTATTATTATTATTATTATTATTTACCTGAAAAAGGACTCTTCCTGCCCAAGAGGTGTGTGCTGTGTGGCAGGACAGTGTGGCGAACAACCTTCCGTCTTTATTGATAGCTCATCTAGCCTTGCGTTTGGAAGAATAATTGGCGGTACACAAGGTAAGATATGCTTGTTCCAGGAACTCAACAGAGCTTGACAAGGCGAACAAGGTCACCTTTTTACTGTCTATTCTGCACGGTGTGGTACACACTGGACTCCATAGACCGGCGGGTACACCAAGCCTCGTAACGATCTCTTCCCAGAGCAAAACTGTTACGTATTTTCATAGTAGGTGAAAACACCCTTCTCATTCAAGTTGAGAGCCCCCTTATGGTCACCTCTTACAACAGATAGGGGATACCTCGGATTTTACGAAAAAAAAACTATTTTGTTCCTGAAGGGATAACTTAAAATGGTCATATTTACACGTTTCATATATTTATACGGTTAATAAAGTTGGTACTGTAGTGTCTAAAAATGTCTTAATTGATGTTAAAACCTATATTTGCCTATATTCCTATAATTCATATTTTTAACCCTAAATCGATTAAAAATGCTTTTAATTTATTCCGAGAAACTGAAATATTTGCCGAATCGTTTTCAGTATCTTGAACAGTATATTCTTGAAATACTTTTCAAACAAAGTCTTAAAAGCGAGAAGGGGTAAATAACACTCCCCGAAAGTCCTTCCGAGCCCGTAGTCTGTGTGTCACAAGGCGGGAAAGAGTGTCCATTGAGCTGCTGGAAAGAAAAATAATAGCCTTCTTCATTTCATTCTTTGAGAACATTGCAGCGTGTGAATCATGCCGAGAGTTTCAGTTTCCAAGTCATCTTTAACTAAACAGTGGTTATAGGCTTTCCCCCACTTCACATCGCTTGGTAAAATTATATTCTATGACCTTTGAAACAAATGTTCGTGATTTTTTAAAATTTCCCCTTAAAAAGTTACCATTAAATTATCAAAATAAAACACGGTATTTTCACTGATGAGTGCTTGTTAAAAAACGTAAAGTTGAAACTGACTAAGATATATTTTAGGGACATTTTTTCATTTTGAGAGCCTACTTTTGGCCCCTAAAATAAAAGTTGACAAATGCTAAAATTGAAGCTGCTTAAAATAATTTTAGGACCTATTTTTTCAAATTTTAGAGCCTATTTTAGCACCTAAAATAAATATTTTTGCATCTAAAAGTTCGAGGTCTAGTTATCATATCACCCTGGAAAACACTTGTAATGTTCTTCAAATAGTTGGAATAAATCCAGGACATAGCAGAACGTCACTTCGTACACTAACAAGGCTCTGATACTATTAATACTTCGACTACTCAACAGAAATTCGTCTAGATGCATTTTATACACGGACAACGTCCGTCTCTGTAGAACGAACGAAAATGAGATGGAAGAACTGAAAAATACTGAAAGAAGAAGACTAAGGCATTTATTGTTGGTTGTAGTTAGAATGCTTATTTATGTAATATTATGTAATAACTGAAGCCATTTCTATTCAGTTTCGACTTAGTTAGTTTTAAGTATTATTAAGTCCCACTATCGGCAGCCCTGAACATGGTTGTCCGTGGTTTCCCATTTTCGCACCAGGCAAAAGCTGGGGCTGTACCTTAATTAAGGCCACGACCGATTCCATCCCACTCCTGGCCTTTTCTATCCCGTGTCGGTGCGACGTAAAGCAATTGTATATATTATTATTATTATTATTATTATTATTATTATTATTATTATTATTATTATTATTATTATACCTGATAAAAGGACTCATTTCCCAAGAGCTGTGTGCTGTGTGGGGGAGCTGCCTGGCCGAGGCGGTAAAGGCGTGCTCCGTTCGCCCGGAAGGACGTGGGTTCGAATCCCCGTCAGGAAGTCCCACTTCCGGAGGTGCACATGGCCCTGAGGTTCACTCAGCCTACACCAAAAATGAGTACCAGGTTAATCCTGGGGCAAAGGCGGCCGGGCGTAGAGCTAACCACTCTACCCCATCACGTGCCGAGATTAAGAATGATGGAAGCCTTTACCTTCCACTCCTCCATGGCCTTCATGGCCTGTACGGGGGTGACTTTGCTTTGCTTTGTGTGTTGTGTGGTTGTAAAGTTGTTTCTATTTCAAGTACAATACTGTTACCGTATGTTTATCTTTTTCAGGTGTTTTACAAATTGAAAAAAAAATTGGAATACTTGTCAATGCACGTGGTATTTTTAAAATTAAAAGTAATATCACTGTGGTTGGTATTCAACGTAAAACTGGAGGTCTCGTGCTATGATCACGATATCAACAGTCTCGTAAAACTACAAGCTTGCTTGCTTTGAAGTCAACAATGATGCGGACAGCAGTAGAGCAGATCCCATAACAATGAACTTTATAGGAACTTCCAGAAAATTATAAACAATTTCTTTCCATAGACATGAATCCCAACAGATTCACAGGAAGACGATTTAACTATTTTAGAAATGTAAAATGATCAGTAAGTTGATTACAGGATCAGGAAATTACACAGAAGATATCTAAAATTTATTATATATACTTAATCCGTTTACCCTCCAGGGTTGGTTCTTCCCTCTACCGTCTCAAGGGCAGTGTCCTGGAGCATGAGATATTTGGTCGGGGTTGCAACTGGATAGGAAGATCAGTACCTCGCCCAGGCGGCCCCACCTGTTATGCTGAACAGGGGCATTGTGGGGGATGGGAAGATTCAAGGAAAGGGAAGGAAGCGGCCGTGGCCTAAATTTGCCTCGAGAAGAAATGGTAAACCACGGAAAACCAATTCGAAGATGGCTGAGTTGGGAATCGAGCCCTCTCTACTCTGTTGACCTCCCTAGGCTGAGTGGACCCCATTGCAGTCCTCATACCACTTTTCAAATTTCATGGCAGAGCCAGGAATCGAACCCAGGCCTCGGGTGTTGGCAGCTAATCACACTAACCACTACACCACGGAGGCGGACAGATTTCTAAAATACTAATATAAAATAGCAATATAATGTATTGGTTTCAGTACGATTAGTATCAACAGCAAAAGCTATAACCGTACCGTGACCAATTATCCGATCTGCAAAAACAGTAGTATCAGTAAACTTGTCAGGAACGTCTTTAAAATTAGCCACATGCACATCAGCAACCATCAATCCATGATATCCAAAGGGTACCCCCAAACCTCATGGCACTACAGCCCTTGAAGGGCCTTGGCCTACCAAGCGACTGCTGCCCAGCCCGAAGGCCTGCAGATTACGAGGTGCCGTGTGGTCAGCACGACGATTACTCTCGGCCGTTGTAATTGGCTTTCTAGACTGGGCCCGCTATCTCACCGTCAGATAGCTCCTCAATTCTAATCACGTAGGCTGAGTGGACCTCGAACCAGCCCTCAGGTTCAGGTAAAAATCCCTGACCTGGCCGGGAATCGAACCCGAGGCCTCCGGGTGAGAGGCAGGTACGCTACCCCTACACCACGGGGCCGGCATCCAAAGGATATTATAAAATTCTAAAGGTTCCCAGGTCAGGTCCAAAAAAAAAAAAATGCGGGTCAGTATACCATCGCTTGTATTGACAGTTTCCATCATACCATGCATTACAGGGAAAACTGATCCTATCATAACTCGCGCTAGCCCAGAATTTATACATGATCTAAATAACACGCATTCTGATGAAAGTTTTCTAGCGTGTGGCGTGAAATGAGTAAATATCTCATGCTCATATCGCCATTTCATAGCGCTTGATGTACTGAACCGTGCCGAGTACCTGGCAACTTTTACTGTATGGAGCGAGTTGGCTATGAGGATGCTTCCTTGCATTTAGGAAATTCTGGGTTCGAGCTCAGCTGTCATTAACCCTGAAAATAGTATTCCGTCGTTTCCGTTTCACATCAGGCAAATTACGCTGTGGGGTCTATCTGGAGTGAATGTCATCAATTTCCCCACACGTTCGTAAAGATGGCAACCAGTGCTCGTCTATGTATACTAGGTCCGTAGCGGCATCTTCTCACAGTGCATTTTCCTCCTGCAACTAAAAACTTGTGAAAATTTCGTATCAATTGACCCCCATTCTATTCGTTCTGTCTAGAATTAATATCCTTGAACTGACCGGAAAACGAACGCAGGGATTTCAAATACTGTAAGAATCAGGCACGCTACCTCTACACCACAGGGCTGGTTACTAATAATAATAATAATAATAATAATAATAATAATAATAATAATAATAATAATAATAATAATAATTTACAAGGTACCGCGCGAGTTGGCCGTGCGTGTAGAGGCGCGCGGCTGTGAGCTTGCATCCGGGAGATAGTAGGTTCGAATCCCACTATCGGCAGCCCTGAAAATGGTTTTCCGTGGTTTCCCATTTTCACACCAGGCAAATGCTGGGGCTGTACCTTAATTAAGGCCACGGCCGCTTCCTTCCAACTCCTAGGCTTTTTCTATCCCATCGTCGCCATAAGACCTAGCAAAAGCCCCTAGCAAAAAAAAAAAAAAAAAAAAAAATTACAAGGTCTAGAAAGTGTTTCATACCGAGCAAGTGGCTGAATGGTTTGGGTCACGTAGCATTCAGTTTGCATTCGAGGAGTATTGGGTTCGAATCCCTCTGTCGGCAACCTTGCAGATGGTTTTCCATGCTTTCCCATTTTCACGCCAGGGAAATGCTAGGGATGTGCATTAATTGAGGCCACGGTCACATCCTTCCCACTCCTACCCCTTTCCTAAGCAAACAAGGCTATAAGACCTATCTGTGTCGGTGCGACGAAAAACAAACTGAAAAAGTATTTAATTTTCACACAATTCATGAGTCTTACGATTCTTTAGTGGATACACACATTTTTCTCTCGAATTATCGGAATACTTTACCTCCCCTATGAGTGGAGTCAAAGAATGCATTATCTACACTCCGCCTGCCGATAAACACAGATCAGTAAGTAAGGTGGCTTAAAGTTACAGATGCTTCGGAGTAGACTTCTACTCCAAACTTACACTGGATCGGCAACCTATCTGCTTCGCCTGTGTAACGGTACAGTCTACCCTCACTAAAGGTGAACACTTCAGGTTCGTAATAACAGAAGCAAATCTTTCTACACCTCAATAGATGTAGGTTAAAGCATTGCGCACGAGAGAGAAGTATTTGTTGCCGTTGTGACTTCGCTCATAGTATAACATTACTACACGTTCCGTTTGTTAGTGAAAGTAAAGAAGTTGAACCAAATTAAGGTCATCTCCATACAAGACATTAGGACCCTAAGAAGGGTGGAATGTGAAGGGTTCCAATTAGTGATGGGAAACGCTCTCGCTCGAGACTCTCGAGACTGACGTTACATATCTCGAGACTCTCGCGAGAATCTCGAGACCGATCCTCCTGTAGTGCAAGCTGTGCGACGTACCAGTAACTACGGCTGTAAACTTGATAGTGTATCATTGGCAGTTATTGCGTGAAATAACGTTCTCATATGAAAATGTGTGAGCCAATACATTTTGTCAAAAGATTGGAAAAGTACTGCATCTTCAAGTCTAAACCTCTTAATACCATTAACGGAAGTGAAAAACGATTGTCATTATCGTAAACTGTTCACGACATATTTGGGGTGGCCAGCTTAACTGAATAACCCTGCATAATTTGTGAATAACTGTAGATAGGATACTAGAGGCGTGCAATGTTCGAACTTGAGACGAGGAAGATGTGCTTTGCTACATATGCAACCCCCATTACACATGAGTGGAACGTGTAATCTAAAATGCCCTATTTTGCTCCAATTCTTTCAGCAGGGGTGATGGGGAAACGCTCTCGAGACCGATTTCCGTGTGCTGCGAGCTGTGCGACGTCCCAGTAAGTACGAGTGTAAGCTTGATAGTTATCATCAGCAGTTCTCATATGGAAACGTGTGTGACGATAAATTTTGTGAAAAGCCGAGGAAAGCACTGCATGTTGAACTATGAGCTCCTTAATACCATTAACGAAAATGAAGACAGAATGCCAGTATCTTAAACTGTTCACGAGTTATTTCAAGTGAACTTCTTATCTGAATAACCCTTATAATGTGTTAATAACTGTTATTAGGATGTAAACCTATCTGGATGCCTCATAATCGTCGGCAGGGTACCTTCTTGTGATTCAGACCGGGCCAGAGGTGTTCTGTGACTTCTGTGACTATTCCTTCCCATGTATAATATATGTTTCTAAGTGTCGGACCATCCCAGAAGTTTTTCTGCAGACGTATTTTACTTCTTTTGAATAAAATAAGGCAGCGGGCTGTGCTGTGTGACATCTCTTCAAAATAACCGACATCCACGACTTACGTTGCATTTCGGACATCGTCTTCAAGTTGTCGCGTACAACTAGACACAATTACACATTGCACTGTCATATACCGAAGTACCTAATTATTATTATTATTATCATTAACAAGAGCCTCCGTGGCTCAGACGGCAGCGCGTCGGCCTCTCACCGCTGGATACCGTGGTGAGATAATAATAATAATGTGAGATTTGTGCTGGACAAAGCGGAGGCGGGACAGGTTTTTCTCCGGGTACTCCGGTTTTCCCTGTCATCTTTCATTCCAGCAACACTCTCCAATCTCATTTCATAGCATCTATCAGTCATTAATACATCACTTTGGGAGTGGCGACCCCATCGTACTAACAGCCTATATATGCTTCATTCATTACATCCCTGACCCGGTCAATGACTGGAAAACAGGTTGTAGGTTTTCATTTTCATCATTAACAAATACATCGCAAATGGGACATATTCCGGTGGCAATGGTCACTAACAGTAGTGTAATAATAACCAGCATACTGATGTGGGCAAGTTTTCCTTCGTAAAGAGGACCATAAGGGATTGGAATAAATTACCTGCAACAGTCTTTGATAGATTCTCTTCCGGTATCAAATCCTTTAAGATGATGATTAATGCTAATGTAAAGTGAAAAAATTAAAAGCTGTAAATGACGGACACTGAATTTGTGATTTTCTTCTGGATTTGGAATGTTAAACTACTAGTATTTCTTCTAATATTTTCTCTCCATGGAATTGCTTGTTGCACTATTGTTGTAGTTGTTGGGTAGTTTTGTTTTAACTTTAATATCACTTGTAGTGTTAAGCTAGTAGGAAGTTCAACCTATAGTATTGTAAGCCATAGTGTTAAGTAATGGAAATACTTAAGCTGTGTGTGAACTAGTGTATAATGATGCTGGATTTAGAAAGTTAAACTCGTAGTATTTCTTGTCGTATTTTCTTTCGTTGTTGTTGTTGTTGTTGTTATAGTTGTAGGGTAATGATGATTTAACTTCACTTTATTATCACTTGTAATGTTAAGCTATAGTGCTGTAGTCGGTAGTGTTAAGCACTGGAAGTACTGCGTTCGTGTATGATGATGCTGGATTTACAATGTTAAATTAGTAGTACTTCTTGTAATATTTCCTTTCCATGGAACTGCTTGTTGTATTCTTGTTGTTGTTGGGTAATTATGCTAACTTTACATATGACGCGAGTACTGTATAACATTGTAAGGAATTATTTCCTTCGTCACCAAAATATCGGTAAACAAAAGCAGTTGTCATAATATGATATTGAATGTGGGGTCTAATAACAATGTACACCTACCTGTCAAAAGAATTGGAGCAAACTCAAGCATTTTAAATTACACATTCCACTCATGCGTAATGGTGGTTGCATATACAGCAAGGTGCATCTTGCCTCGTTTCGAGTTCGAACATTGCACGCCTCTAGTATCCAGGTACGTGTACCTGCAGTAGCCGTCAGGTTCTGTACTTGAACCACTCATTTGTGTACCTACCAGTGCATACAATGCCCGAATGCGTATCCTTTGTAATTATGTTATACAGCGTCAAAATAGAAATGAACGCCCTAGTCGCTTGTTGATACGTATTTACGAAATGGAGAAGGATCATGGTTGGCTGTTCGCATACTCAGCACAAACAACGTTCGACTCGGACACCTGTAGGCCTAACGACACGCTGCTCGCCGCACAATGCGGGGACAATGCTCTCGAGATCTGTCGAAATTTATCGCGAGAAATTGTGCTTGCGCTAGTCTCGAGAAATCCCAAGAAATCTCGAGACCTAGTCTTAGACTGTCCATCACTAGTTCCAATATCCGTAACTCGGGGTAGAGTGGTTAGCTCTATTCCCTGGTACTCATTTTTGGTGTAGGCTGAGTGCACCTCAGGACCATGTGCACTTCCGGAGGTGGAAATCTCGTTCAATACATTTTTGGACTTTTTGACAGGTGATCGAACTCATATCCTTTCAGGTGAACCGATGTTTTCTTTATCACCTCGGTCAGGCAGCCTCTCGTTAGTGAATCTAGTAGGGGTGTAATAGATAGATAGATTTGATATATACTGTAGATAATTATTTATTCTGGCAGCTGTCCCTGTTTTACACTTAACAAATAACACAAGTAGATTAATACATAACTGCAAATCTTAACAAATTGACCACTTAGACTGTACTGAACCGAGTTAATAATAATTGTACGTTAAAAGTTATAAAAGTCAAGGAGAAAGAATACAGTATTACATAATCGTAGCAAAGTTTTAAAGAGACACGTAAGCACTAAAGTTGTAAAAGAGAGATTACGAAACAAAGTATTATACTTCAAATAAATGTTACCCTTATACTGTGAGTTTCCACACGAGTTGAGAAAGGTACAGGAGAAGAATAAAGTAGACGGGAGGAAGAGGATAATAAAGGAGGACGAGGAAGTAAGTACGTAATTATGTCGTACTTCCTTGCTATTTGTGCATTATGTCTTTCCATCAGATACTTAGTGCAGGCTCGTTTAAATTTCTCGGACATTGATATCCTACTGACTTCTTGCGGCAGATTGTTCCCTCACTAATTGCAGCAACTGTGAAGGAATTGCCATGTACAGTACTGAAATGAAATGTCGTATGGCTTTTAGTGCCGGTATATCCCAGGACGGGTTCGGCTCGCCAGGTGCAGGTCTTTCTATTTGACTCCCGTAGGCGACCTGCGCGTCGTGATGAGGATGAAATGATGATGAAGACAACACATACACACAGCCCCCGTGCCATTGGAGTTAACCAATTAAGGTTAAAATCCCCGACCCGGCCGGGAATCGAACCCGGGACCCTCTGAACCGAAGGCCAGTACGCTGACCGTTTAGCCCACGAGTCGGACATGTACAGTACTGAGGACCAGTGATATGGTATTGTAAGAATATGCTTGTTCTGTGCTCTTGTGGGTTTCTTTCGTGGTGTAGAGAGATATTATAGAAAGATTCTTTAAGGTAAGAAGGAGAATGCGATTGGAAATTCGTTGCAGTAAGGTTAGTCAGTAAAGATTACGTCTGTCTTGTTGACGAAGTCAGTCGAGTTCGGTGTAGGACGATTTTACATGATCTGTGTATTTAACTTGCCAAACCTCACGACGAACTGGTGGATATGCTGTTATTATGTGCGAAAGGCGTAGAAGTAGATTTCTCCTTGTGGAGCTACATGCGTGACATAAATTACGCAACATTATCTGATAACAAGGATGGGAAGGATCAGAGCAGCGAATGAAAGTCTTACACACTTCATGTTTCGAAGGTGCAAGAAAGCGATGAAGCGTACAGTGCTTTGTGCGAAACAAGAGAGTGGATGTTCTGAAAATATTTTTGAATAAAATGGCACTGCACAATAACGAAACTGCTCTCTTTATTTGCATTCGTCTTCATTTGATCACTCGCGACTTTCTCCTTTAGAGCAGATCGTCCCACAGTACAGGGGAAGCAGAGAAGTTGCCTGCACATCGGGAGTTTGGATTGAAGCACCTGTTACTTTCGGCCACCCAACTTTTAAAACAAATGCTATTTGTTCGGGGCGTCGACTCATGTGGATCTTTTGCTCCTACTGGCACCATATTGTATGAACCTGCGTGTAGTTGGAATGGCGGTAGTGTGGAATGTTGTGTGTGAGGAAAGGAAGAATAAGGAAGCCATAAAAACCCAGGCCAGGGATATTAATCTTTATATTTGAAAACCCCCTGACCCGACCGGGAATCGAACCCGGGGCCGCCAGGTGACAGGCGGACGCGTTGCCCCTACACCACGGGCCACCCAACTTACTGAGCTGCATGCATCTGAAACACGCAGTTCGTCACTCACAGAGTTACCGGGCGAGTTGGCCGTGCGCGTAGAGGCGCGCGGCTGTGAGCTTGCATCCGGGAGATAGTAGGTTCGAATCCCACTATCGGCAGCCCTGAAGATGGTTTTCCGTGGTTTCCCCATTTTCACACCAGGCAAATGCTGGGGCTGTACCTTAATTAAGGCCACGGCCGCTTCCTTCTAACTCCTAGGCCTTTCCTATCCCATCGTCGCCATAAGACCTATCTGTGTCGGTGCGACGTAAAGCCCCTAGCAAAAAAAACCTCACAGAGTTCTACTGGAAACGCATACCAGTATGTCCGGTACAATTTACGGAGTCAAATTTCATAAAAATGAGTTTTCTTCACGAAAAAAGAGCTTGCATTTACAAATTTGTTTACGTCGCACCGACACAGATAGGTCTTCCGGCGAGGATGGGATAGGAAAAGGCTACGAATGGGAAGGAAGCGACCGTGTCCTTAATTAAGGTACAACCCCAGCATCTGACTGGTGTGAAAATGGAAAACCAACAAAAATGTATAATTTCTCTTGTACTGTAGTTAAGCAAAGTCTTCTCCGTAGAGGCATACGTAAAGGCTTTCACCATCCATAACTTGGGCACCTCCTGAGATAGAGTGGTTAGCTCTACGCCCGTCCACCTATCTTCTTCTTCTTTTCCTGCCGCTTTTCCCACACCTGTGGGGTCGCGGGTGCGAACTGCGTCACACATGTGGATTTGGCCCTGTTTTACGGCCGGATGCCCTTCCTGACGCCAACCCTCTATGGAGGGATGTAAGCACTATTGCGTGTTTCTGTGGTGGTTGGTAGTGTAGTATGTTGTCTGAATATGATGAGGAGAGTGTTGGGACGGACATATACACCCAGTCCCCGAGCCAGAAGAATTAATCAGAAGAGATTAAAATCCCCGACCCGGCCGGACGCCCGTCCACCTATGCCCCCAAGAATTAACCTGGTACTCATTTTTGATGTAGGCTGAGTGAACCTCAGGGTCATGTGCACCTCTAGAAAACCTCCATCCAGCTCATCAGCTTCAGAGGATATAGTGCGGGAAGGAGCAGATGATGACCTCCTTTTCTAAAACTGGTGACGGTTGTATTAATTTCCTCTTTAAAAAAGCTTTCAGTTCAAAATTTAACGGAACTTAACGGATTTTCAACTTAAATTTAGCGGAGAAAAGATCTATGGACTGGTAACACTGTTGGATGTCCTCAAAATGACGTGAAATGTTGCTGCAGTCTGAACTGTGCCGGGGAGAAGTGTGGATGGCGTTGCCACAGCGAGATCGAAACCCTTCCTCACGTCCTTGGCTTTTGCCCGCTGCCCAGTGCCTGTCACCATACCATCCGTCACATACTAGCTGACTCTTTACAGAGAAGAGGATCTACAACTAGGGTTGCCATGTTTTTGAAATGCCAATAAGGGACAGATCATGTCGACACGACATAACGGCATTTGCTCACGAAAACAATGAGATATAATTTACTGCACTACAATTACATTGCAGAAACAAACTTCATTACAGTATGTTCCTGTTTCATTTTATACATAAGAAGTTTAAAACCCGTTTTCTTCACAATTAACCTTTTTCATTAATAGTGAATCTCCATTTAACAGGTCCTGAAATTTGTATACATAAAAAAAGCTGTTACATGCTATTTTGCTTCAATTCGATATTTAGAGGAACTTAGCGGATTTTCAACTAAAATTTAGCGGAGAATCGAATACTGGGTTGGTAAAACTGTTGAAAGGATGCCCTCAAAATGAAGTGTAATGTTGCTGCAGTACGGAATGTGCCGGGGAGAAGCGTGGACGGAGGCGGGAATACTTGAGAGAAAGGAGACGAGCTGCTCGACTAAGTGGTATGTTCCGAGCTGTCAGTGGAGAGATGGCGTGGAATGACGTTAGTAGACAAATTAGTTTGAGTGTAGCTTTTAAGGGTAGGAAAGATCACAATATGAAGATAAAGTTGGAATTCATGAGGACAAATTGGGGCAAATATTCGTTTATACGAAGGGGAGTTTGGGATTGGAATAACTTACCAAGGGAGATGTTCAATAAATATCCAATTTTTTTGAAATCATTTAAGAAAATGCTAGGAAAACAACAGATAGGGAATCTGCCACCTGAGCGACTGTCCTAAATGCAGATTAGTATTGATTGATTGATTTCAGGTTTCCCAAATAAAACAGTCAAGAAATTGGATCTTGATCTCTTGTTCTATTTTCCTATTTTTTTTTTTATCTGCCATTGTCTCACCAAATTATTTGTATGTATTATGTTTTGTCCTTGTGGCAGCCTGATAATGTTCAGGAAGCCACAGTAATAACATAAATATGCAGGATATTATTTATGAAAAATTCAGAACATCTTCTTGTCTACTAAGAACACTTCAAATCATTCTATTATTCTCGATTGTTAAGATGGAGACAAATGAGATGGGATAATACGTTTGAAACTGTATCGCACGGGCTTTCTCCTTCTGTTTTACCTTTTAGACCAGAGCAAACTCGGAAATGAATGTTTTATTCCACTGAGCACACATTACAGCTCGGCTTTCTCTTCTAAACCTGCTTGTATTGTCGTGTTTACAATTCTTGAGTAGTAGACCGCATCCGGTAGCGTTCTGCGTCCAGGTCTCCGGAACTCTATGCACGGCTTCTCGTTAAATATAATAAGGTGCTATCACAATACAACACACTAAAAGCGAGTAGGGTGCAAGGAACTTAAAACCAATTGCATTCGTTTCATTTACAGAAATTTAACCACTTCTTTATATCTTTCAATACAGTAGTTCTCAATGAGACCACCTCTTACATAGAGAGGTCTGCTAAGGACCCCGTACTTTTGAACAGATATAAAGAAAGAGTACATTTAGTTAAACATTTATCTACAACAAATTATAGTTAATATGAACAGGCTCGTAACTTCTTCTAAATATTATGGGAGAAATAATATCTCCTTTTGTTTGGAACAATACCTTCAATATCGGATTCTACATTTCCTACATTTTACTTTAAATCGTGATCAACATGGGAGCGATTTGTAGGTTTATTATTTAGAAAACAAAATAGTGAAAATGCCTGCTCACAAGAGATAGTCCTATGTGGAACAAAACTGAACTAGACATTTCAAAGCTTTTTCCCCTACTTTCTTATAATCGGAAAGTACCTCTACTCAGTATTGATCAAGTGTACACTGTTTAAAATCAACAAGTTCGTCTTGCTTCTCCTCCGATAAAATATTGCAAAAAGGAACGCCTTCTGAAGTTGTGAGTTTTCTTTCTTTCTTTCTTTCTTTCTTTCTTTCTTTCTTTCTTTCTTTCTTTCTTTCTTTCTTTCTTAATCTGTTTATCCTCCAGGGTTGGTTTTCCTCTCGGACTCAGCGAGGACTGCCACCTCTACCACCTCAAGTGCAGTGTCCTGGAGCGTGAGACATTGGGTCGAGGAATAAAACTTGGGAAAATGACTAGTACCTCGCCCAGACGGCCTCACCAGTTATGCTGGGGGGATGGGTGTATTGGAAGGGATAGACGAGGAAAAGGGGAGGAAGCAGCCGTGGCCTTAAGTTAGGTACCATCCCGGCATTTGCCTGGAGGAGAAGGGGGAAACCACGGGAAAACACTTCCAGGATGGCTGAGGTGGGAATCGAACCCACCTCTACTCAGTTCATCTCCAAACGCTGAGTGGACCCCGTTTCAGCCCTCGTACCACTTTTTAAATTTCGTGGCAGAGCCGGGAATCGAACCCGGGCCTCCGGGGGGTGGCAGCTAATCACACTAACCACTACACCACAGAGGCGGTCGAGGGTTTTCTTTCCCTTTTCTTTATAATTTGCTTTACGTCGCAGCGACACAGATAGAGTAAGGTACAGCCCCAGAATTTGCCTGGTGTGAAAATCGTAAACCACGGAAAACCATCTTCAGGACTGCCGACAGTGGGATTCGAACCCACTACCTCCGGAATACAAACTGACAGCTACGTGGCCCAAACCACGCACCACTCCCTCGATTGAGGGTTTTATCACAGACCCTTTAATTACGGGTGGTTGAGGGAATCGGTGGCCACCAAGTAGGAAAGACTTTAATCCTAGCCTTCCCCGAATGGTGAGTCGTGCGCTTGATAACAGCTTGCGTGCATCTGTTCCGTCAGCAATCAGGGGAACCTAATTCTATCTTTAATATCCCATGCTGTTACACTTCTATGTTTCTCGGGATTCTAGTTTCGATTTCGGAATCTACTAATTAAAACTTGCAGCTAATGTTAATTCTTAGCACACAAAGTAGGGGCCCCCGTACTATGAAAAACGTAAAATTAAACAATTTCCTCAATTGTTACGAAAGCTGAAGGGCTAAGGTGGCCGGAAAAGTTTTAAATTGTGAGTCTTGGATAGCTCTATCAAACTAAAAAAAAACACATTTCGAAACTCACTTCCGGCCTAAATGTAGTTCCGGAAAAACAGCCCAAAATCGCCTGTTTCTTTACTCGTTTTCTTTTTTATTCAAATCCTAGCCACATTAACTTATTTATATAATTCTTTCTGTAATGAGTTCCTTGGTTCAACACCCTCAAGCGTTTTATTATTTTCTGAAGACTGTCCACACCGAATGTATTTATATGAGCTTAAGTGAAACTCTGCAATGAGTAACATTAGCGCTCGTAGTGGTAGGAAAACGCAAAACTGCTAATCTAATCGACCGGATAACTACGATTAAGAAAGGGATGGTCATTTTTAGGAATAAATAAACAATATATTCTCATACTTTATTATATTTTATTTGCCTAAAATTCGTAGCTCATATCCCTAGGATGTTTTCAACATTGAATTGCTTGCCTCAAGGGCCTACAACTGTGGATTTTTTGATAAGTGGGCTTCCTTGTTGCAGCAAACTTTCAACGTAAGTTTTGACATGAGCTCATTGATAGTTCCCTTGCATGTCTGTCTACCCCTTAGTCTTTTTATTGTCTGGCTCCAATGGTTAGCGTGCTGGCCTTTGGTCACAGGAGTCCCGGGTTCGATACACGGCAGGGTCGGGAATTTTAACCTTAATTGGATAATTTTGCTGGCACAGGGGCAGAGTGTATGTGTCGTCTTCATAATCATTTCATCCTCATCACGACGCGCAGGTCGCCTACGGGAGTCAAATCAAAAGACCTGCACCTGGCGAGCCGAACTTGTCTTCGGACACTCCCGGCACTAAAAGCCATACGCCATTTCATTTCTCTTTTCTTGATACGGGGTCGGGGATGAGATAATATGTAATTATATGGCATAGTTTTACGGCCGGATGTCACCCTTAGCTGAGGAGCTGATGAAGATGAAATGAATGATGGCAAATGAAATTAGAAACGGAGGTGGAAAGAATCGGCTGTGGCCCTTGAACAGAAACTGTTGCGGCATTTGCTTGGAATTGAAAATGGGAAACCGAAGGTGTATTCGAACCCACGCGTTTCCCGAATGCAGAGATAGCCGTAGCAACTCTGCTCGGTTATACTTTCCTCGCACTTATAAGAATTTACAAATTCCAGCACAGTGGTTCCTCCAGAACAATTGAAAGGCGACAAAATTAAGAACACCTTAGGCCAGTGGTTCTCAAAGTGTGATACCCTCAGGGGTACGCCAGAGACTTATAGTGCGGTACGCGAGCAGCCTTCAGGGAAAAAATGAAGAAAAATTGAAATATGGAAATAAATAAGAAAGATTAATATGTATATATGGAGCTATGCTTCACTTGAAAGTTTCACATCCACTGCGACACATCAGAAAACTTCGCGAACCTTGAACATTTCGCAATGTCCGAATTCCAGAATTAAAATAAAAGGTTCATCTTTATCAATTTCATACTGAGGCTAAAATCTAGCGTTTTGTGAAACTTTCATACAAACAGGTTATCCTGCGTTTCTTTATCATCATTGTATTATACTTGATACAGACACAAACTATTAAATTTCTTACGATGTGTTATAAAAATGTATTTAATCTCACAATCTCGTCTTATTTACTAGGACCTATGTGTATAATCAATTAAAAATGTGTCCGACTCGTTGACTGAATGGTCGGCGTACGGCGCTTCGGTTCAGAGGGTCTCGGGCTCGATTCCCGGCCGAGTTGGTGATTTTAACTCATTGATTAATTCCATTGGCTCGGGGGCTTGATATCTGTGCTGTTCCCAGCACCCCTACAACACACACACACACACACACACCACACATAACACTATTCTCAACCACAATAACACGCAGTTACCTACACATGGCAGATGCCACCCACCCTCATCGGAGGATCTGCCTTACAAGGGTTGCACTCAGCTAGAAGTAGCCACATGTAATTAAAATTTTTAATTAAAATGCCTTATAATTAGCCAGGTACTCATATTTTTTAAACCTATCATTTAGGGACTTTTTCGTGGGGGTACACTGAACTTTTAGGCATGAATGAGGGGTACAATCTCATAATAGAGAACATCTTCCCTAGGCTTAATAAGCTAATAGCGTCGGCATCGGAAGAGAACAAAAGTTGTCCAAATGGGGTCAGACAATAAAAATGAAAGTGAGTCAACTGACACCAGAAAGTGAATGCAAATTTAAATTCACAAAAGAGTTCACAATCAATCAATCAATCAATCAATCAATCAATCAATCAATCAATCAATCAATCAATCAATCAATCAATCAATTAATTAATTAAGAAAACTCAAAAATAAACAATGGATACAAGTAATAAAAATCCTAAAAGTAAAATGTGTGAAAGTGGAAATTACCAAAATTGTAATGTACAATATCGTCTGGAATAGCTCTCATCCAGACTTTGTACAAATACGAATTGAAAATGAAAACCTACAACCTGCTTTCCAGTCATTGACCGGCTCAGGGATGTAATGAATCATATATAGGCTATTAGTACGATGGGGTCGCTACTCCCAAAGTGATTTATTAATGACTCATAGATGATATGAAATGAGAATGGAGAGTGTTGCTGGAATGAAAGGTGACAGGAAAAACCGGAGTACCCGGAGAAAAACCTGTCCCGCCTCCGTTTTGTCCAGCACAAATCTCACATGACCGGGATTTGAACCACGGTATCCAGCGGTGAGAGGCCGACGCGCTGCCGTCTGAGGCACGGAGGCTCCCTACACTGATATCCCCTGGAAAGCCCAAGGAAAGTCGGATAGGCAAAAATGAAAGAGAGGAGCCGGGCATAAATGGGTAGAAATAATGCCGGCCCCAGCTGGAGTTCCCGTGGTTGCCACTCCACCATCACAAGTTACGAGCCCCAGAGCGGATGAATCCAGCTCTTAATTAAAGTGAGAGTGTTAATATGTTTACACGTACGTTCAAAAATATGCAGACTTTCTCTTCTTGCATGCCTCTGCCAGTCCCCGTCCGAACTGTGGCACTCGAAATATGTCGATGCTAGAGAACATGGAACAATAGAGAGCCATTCTTACAAGAAATCAATGTAGCGTTATGAATTATTGTACTGAGCTGATCTTTATAACGTGAAGATGAACACAGTCCCAATGAATGTTACGCCGAGTGTTAAATATTAAGTGAGAACAGTGGCGGGGGGGCTCATGACTGTTTCATAATTCAGTAGCTGAAGAGCGATTTTTAAAATTGGTAAAGCTTCAGCAGACAACGCACTATTATTTGTATTACAGAGGGTTATTCCAGACTTAGGCCGTCGTAGTGCAGAGCTTCTTTCGTCAATAGAGTACGGTAGTTATTATTTTTTTTCTTTTGCTTGGGGATTTACGTCGCACCGACACGGATAGGTCTTATGGCGACGATGGGATAGGAAAGGCCTAGGAGTTGGAAGGAAGCGGCCGTGGCCTTAATTAAGGTACAGCCCCAGCATTTGCCTGGTGTGAAAATGGGGAAACCACGGAAAACCATCTTCAGGGCTGCCGATAGTGGGATTCGTAGTTATTTCTGAAAGAATGTGGGCTTCCTAACCTGTTCCAATAATAACCATCCCTTGCTGCCACTCACAACAATCAACAAGGCTTCTGAAGTAATTAGCCAGTTCTGAGAACGCAGTAGTCAGCGAATATGCGATAACAAGGACAGCCTCCTTATCTAAACTCTATATACAGTATATTACTGAAGTTTCGACCCTGTTTTTAACTCTCGGCAGTCAGTGTAGTTAAGTAGGCCTACGATGGAGTTGTAAATTATTTGGTCCTAGGAACGAGATTATTTCTTAATATACCGGGCGAGTTGGCCGTGCGGCCTGGGACACGCTGTTGTGAGCTTGCATCTGGGAGATAGTGGATTGGAATCCCACTGTTGGCAGCCCTGAAGATGGTTTTCCGTGGTTTCCCATTTTCACACCAGGCAAATGCTGGGGCTGTATCTTAATTAAGGCCACGGCCGCTTCCTTCCTACTCCTTTCCTCTCCCATCGTCGCCATAAGACTTATGTGTGTCGGTGTGACGTAAAGCAAATAGAAAAACTTAATATTGTGACGGTCAACATGTTTTGCTTACTATTGGAATATGGACTTCTCGTGTGTGCGCGCGCGCGCGCGCGCGCGCGTGTGTGTGTGTTGTACAAAATACATGTATTCTTTTTATTCCTTTGGATCTGAAAACTAGACTGTGTAACATCTTCTTCTTCTTCTTCTTCTTCTTCTTCTTCTTATTATTATTATTATTATTACCGACGTTGCTCTTCATTGTAAAAACATACAACATTTTACTACGAAATAGACTTGTAACTTTCCTTATCAGGAAACTAGGGACCCATTTTCAATTATTACGGTGGGGGGGGGGGAGGCGAGCTTCTTAGCGCCTTACTGAGTGAGAAAGTTAATATGTCCCCCTGTGTCTCTCATAAGAGGCAACTGAAAGGGGAACCCAGGGGCTCTGAACTTTGGAGCATGGGTTCGCGACCACGGTTCCCGTAGCTGAGTGTGGCATTGCTTCCACTTGTATCAGGCTCCTTACTTTCATTCCTATCCAAGGAAGGTCAATTCTTGTTCTTTCCGACACCAACAGCATCACATTCTTTTAGGCCTAGGGAGTCTTTCCTTTCTATGCTCTTCGTGACTCTTGACATTTTTGTGAACATGAAAACCTACAACCTGTTTTCCAGTCAATGACCGAGTCAGGGATGGAGTGAATGAAGCCCCATCTTGCGGCGAGGATGGGAATTGTGCCGGCTGCCGAAGCCTGTCTCACTCCTCTGGGGCAATGATTAATGACTGACAGGTGAAATGAGATGATACTGGAGAATGTTGCTGGAATGAAAGATGACAGGGGAAAACCGGAGTGCCCGGAGAAAAACCTGTCCCGCCTCCGCTTTTTCCAACACAAATCTCACATGGAGTGACGGGATTTGAGCCACGGAACCCAGCGGTGAGAGGCCTTCGCTTTCTTTTGCTGATACTTTCATTTTTCGAAGTGCTCGAGCTCTTACAATTTGTCCTCTGATTAGTGCTAATAGACGATGGTTGCCCGGTTGTACTTAAAACAATAATCACCATCACCAGCAGGGTTATTATGTTTTTCATACATTATAATAAAAGACAGTACGTTCATCGAGGTTTCGTTATGTCGGTGGGGGGGGGGGGGCTAGCGCAGCGCTCACATGAAGGCAGAAATGTGCGCCGCGACGCCTCAGGGAGCCGCACACACTTTATAGGGGTGTCACAGACCTATTTCTCACCTATTCCTATTGAAGGTGCCCGGCTCCATGGCTAAATGACAGGGTCGGGAATTTTAACCATAATTGGTTAATTTCGCTGGCGCGGGGGCTGGGTATATGTGTCATCTTCATCATCATTTCATTCTCATCACGACGCGCAGGTCGCCTACGGGAGTTAAATTAAAAGACCTGCACCTGGCGAGCCGAGCATGTCCTCGGACACTCCCAGCACTAAGTAATTAATTAATTAATTGATTAATTACTACTGAAGGTAGTGATTTATAGTCATTTACGAACTATTAAATAAATATTATTTCTGTATAAAAGCCAGATATATACAGCGTGAAGCGTAATTCGCGCACTCGGGCGTCGCAGCGCGACTCCTCACATGCCAGCAATAAAAAAATGCATCTTACAAAATTTCGTCTTGCGAGTATATCCGGTAGAAAACGGACGTTAAAGAGTAGCAATCTGGCAACACTGTAACCACATGTAGGGTAACTACCACTGCACGAACTGTACAGCACGACGTGAACGTGCTGACAGCGGTAGTTACCCTACATATGGTTACAGTGTTGCCAGATTGCTACTCTTTAACGTCCGTTTTCTACCGGATATACTCGCAAGACGAAATTTTGTAAGATACATTTTTTTATTGCTGGCATGTGAGGAGTCGCGCTGCGACGCCCGAGTGCGCGAATTACGCTTCACCCTGTATATTTAAGTCCGCCTCAGTGCCGCCACAAAATTTGAACCGTGGTACGAGGACTGGGGCGAGGTCCACTCAGGCTCTGGAGGTCAACTGAGTAGAGGGGTGTTCGATTCCCAACCCAGGCATCCTCGAAGTGATTTTACGTGGTTCCCTACTTTTTCTTCAGGCATATGCCGCCGGGATGGTACCTAACTTAAAACCACGGCCGCGTCCTTCTCTCTTCCTTGTCCATTTCTTCCACTATTCCCATCCCCATAAGGCCCCTGTTCAGCATAGAAGGTGAGGCCGCCTGGGCTTGGTATTGGTCCTCCTCTCCAGTTGTATCCCTGACCAAATACTTTTCGCTACAGAACACTGTCCTTGACGTGGTAGAGGTGGGATCCCTCGCTGAGTCCGGGGTAAAACCAACCCTGAAGGGTAAATGGATGAAATAAGAATAAAAATAAAGTTTACCGTATATATTTAAGAAATCTTTAACAAAAAACCGAGCTTTCAGTTGTGTTTCATCGGCTTTCATCAGGACAAAGCATATGAACCTCTGCTGCTGACAGTAAGCATTGAAATGCCTCATAGAACGTGAAAGTCCTTTGAGCGAATCACGAACCGATTATTCTCCGCCTCCTACTGAATGGACTCGCGGATCTTCGTGCTATGCTGTGGTGATCGGGAGGGAAGTCACACTCGCCGCTGTCTGCAGACAGTTTCTGGAGTGCGTCGCGCTGTGCCGTGGTCGTGTTCCGTTTATATTTCTGGAGTACACGTCTCCATGTATTTGGGAGCCGTCTTCCCTGCTAAAGTTATTTGTGGACACCTTTATCACTATGGCTTCCCTCACAAGTCGAGCATAGCAGTATTTTAAGGCACAGCGCAATGTACAAAAATTGATTAATATCTTTGAATGAACTGGGTACATAAACGCATAAACTGAGATTTTTAAAGTGTAGATTAACCGCACATGGCCATTGGCTGCAGTAAATACATTTATTAAATGTGTAATTTAAGACTTCTAAAACTTTTCTAATGATTTAATGCAGTAGGATGTTGATAATGCGGGATATACTCCTGTACAATCATTTTAGTCTGCCTCTGTGGTGTAGTGGTTAGCGTGATTAGCTGCCACCCCCGGAGGCCCGGGTTCGATTCCCGGCTCTGGACGAAATTTGAAAAGTGGTACGAGGGCTGGAACGGGGTCCACTCAGCCTCGGGAGGTCAACTGAGTAGAGCTGGGTTCTATTCCCACCTCAGCCATCCTGGAAGTGGTTTTCCGTGGTTTCCCACTTCTCCTCCAGGCGAATGCCGGGATGGTACCTAACATAAGGCCACGGCCGCTTCCTTCCCTCTTCCTTGCCTATCCCTTCCAATCTTCCCATCCCTCCACAAGGCCCCTGTTCAGCATAGCAGGTGAGGCCGCCTGGGCGAGATACTGGTCATTCTCCCCAGTTGTATCCCCGACCAAGAGTCTGAAGCTCCGGGACACTGCCCTTGAGGCGGTAGAGGTGGGATCCCTCGCTGTGTCCGAGGGAAAAGCCGACCCTGGAGGGTAAACAGATGATGATGATGATGATGACAATCATTTTACAATTGTACTGAATTTACATTTTTTGGGACAGAATTGCCATAGCACGAAACCTTATAACTGACAGTTCATATGCAATGGAGGAAAGATTTCCGAATTTTCTGAGGTAGGATCACTTTACAATTTGTCTTCTCGCATTACTGGCCGAGTGTACCATTCTTGCTTAGAAGTTTACCGCGGTGAAGTTCGCATTTGACCTTCTTCAGCTGAAAATTCCGGCCGAGATCAAAGTTCAACGAACGAGATGACCACGGGAATACTTGACCATGGATTGACATCTGTTTTTCTCGAGATGATGCGGGTTTCGATGTTTTGGGATGGGATCGAGGATGTCATTATTTTTATCTTGATCATCTGAATCTTGACTATCGTGACTGTGATAGGAAGTTTCAGGAGAGCTTTTGTCTGTCTAAAGAAACAGTATGGTGGTTGTTAGACCAAATAAATGACAGGTTAGAACGTTCCGCTGATCGAAATAACCCTGTCTCGCCAATGAACAGACTTTTAATTACCTTAAGGGCATATGCAACTGGTACATTCAGCATAGTAATTGGGGACAATCCTAATTTACATCCAACAACATCGCGTAGCGAATCATTTGGCCAGGTATCCTGCTTCACCTTCAAACTGCAGCCGTCTGTTTGTTTGTTTGTTTGTTTGTTTGTTTGTTTGTTTGTTTGTTTGTTTGTTTGTTTGTTTGTTCTAGTACGAATGCATAAGAGCCGACCAATTCTAGAACATACTCTTCGTGCTAGTAAAAAGTAGGGTTCTAGAAGATCTAAAAACGGTTGTGAATATAAACGAAAATACATTGGTCGAACAAAATGAAGGGCGCGTACTGACCACGTCATTCACCAGTCATTATCAAAAGAATTTACATATTCATAGTTTTATTACCATCTTTGCATCTTTACGAGTGCTTTCCTCTGCAATACAGAGAGTTAACCTCGCTCAAATGAACGGTTAGCTGACGGTGTGTTACTGACCAAGGTTCAACGCTGGTGCACCTCAGACATATTTTGAACGCGGTAATCTATTTACGGAATCCTCGGTCGTCTGGTTTTCTGATCAAGATTGGTGCACTCGGCTATAAGGATCGTCTCCGCTTGGGTTATATGAGCGCTGTCCAGCCAAACTCGTTCCTAGAGATAAATCACATGCTCCAGTAAGTGATCTGAATTCTTCTCACTCACATTTGATGCCATATTAGCAAGGAAGGCTGCGTCCTAAATACCACACTGTATGACGCGGACCGATTCAGAACGAAGGCGAGTAATGAATAACTGATCTAGCAACTACACTTTCTTTCCGTACGTGATACCTAACATATAAGGAGGATCTTGGTGAAGTAGCGAGAATATCATTCTTGTAGCTGCCAATCATTAGTTGTATTTCTTGAGGAGGAAATCCAAATGCATTAGGAACATGAGAATGAGATGGAAATCAGGTGTTACTACAACCTGAATGTATTAAATAAATATTATTTCTGGAATGCAGCCACATATATACGAGGGTTAGCACGCCTCTGTGGTTTAGTGGCTAGTGTGATTTACTGTCAACCGCAGAGGCCCGGGTTCGATTCCCAGCTCTTTCACAAAAGTTGAAACGTGATATGAGAGTTGGAACGGGCTCCGCTCAGTCTCTAGAGGTCAGCTGAGTAGAAGGGGTCCGATTCACACCTCAGCCATCCTCGAAGTGGGTTTTCGTGGTTTTCCACTCCTCCAGGCATATTCCGGGATGGTACCTAACTTAGGCCACGGCCGCTTCCGTCCCTCTTCTTTGTCTATCGCTTCCAATTTTCTAATCCCCCCCACAGGGCCCCTGTTCAGCACAGCAGGTGAGGCTACCTAGGCGAGGTACTGGTCCTCCTTCCAGGTTGTTTCTTCCCGACCGAAAGTCTCACGCTCCAGGACACTGCACTTGAGGCGGTAGAGGTGGGATCCCTCGCTGAGACGAAGGGAAAACCAACCGTAGAGGGTAAACCGATTAAGAAAGATATGTGAGGGTTTTTAATTTTTTAATTTTCCGAAAACGTGTCAACACCAAGATATGTCATATATGCATTTAAAAGTGTGTTACATGGAATTCGTACTATTGCCGGCAAATGGGGTGAGGATGCATCAGTGTGGCCGTGATCATACTCCCTATTTCCGATATTCATGAGTGCGGTGCGTGTGGGTTATAAGTGGGTTATAAGTAAATTTCCCCACTCGACCAACCCTCAGAAAATTTTCGAATAAAATCGTAAGAATGTTCCTCCCCTACGTGATAATGACACCCCTTTGCTCTTCCAACTGCTATCTATTCTTAAGTATATCATATTTCACGATAAAATTTGCATATTCTGTGATAAATTCTTTGTAGCTTGTCACTCTCAGTCTATAAAATCACTTCGACTGACACATTACGTTATCTTAAGTACACGTTTTCCAAATTATAATGCTGGGCTGAGTGGCTCAGACGGTTGGGACGCTGGCTATCTGACCCCAACTTGTTAGGTTAAACCCTGGCTCAGTCCGGTGGTATTTCAAAGTGCTTAAATACGTCATCCTCGTGTCAGTAGATTTACTGGCACGTAATAGAACTCCTGCGGGACAAAATTCTGGCACCTCGGCGTCTCCGAAAACCGTAAAAGTAGTTTGTGGATCATAAAGCAAATAAGATTAATATTACATATTATAGAACGGAATTGCACACATGTTGTTAGTATAGTGCATAAATATATTTAACATAATCTCACTATGACTAACAATACTCGACACCTGAGTCCATCGTCGACACAAACACCTAGAATAATCAAATGCTTCACTGCTTCTCTCGTTGTAACATGTTCCAACTATTTGTTTCTCTCTCTCTCTCTCTCTGAGGGTAGAGACCTCACCTTCCGTAATAGGGCCATGATGTAATCCATACTATACAAGTCTATTTCTGTGAGAATATCGTGAGATGTTGAACAACGGGGACCTGACTTTCTCTCCGCACTTAGGGAGTCCTTGGTCGTGCGAATAAATCGTCTCTTGTTATGTGGAGAGCAAATCGTGCGGGCACGTAACAAGATTAACTTGCTCATTATGTCACTTTAGAAGTAGTCTACTGGTACTTGGAAAGAGCTGTCTATATAACGCTGTTTCACAGTGACGTAACGTTGTGCACCGAGCAGTGTGGCTCTGGAGCCCAGCTCTGCATTCGGGAGGCGGTGGCTGTCCTGAGAATCCTGTGGTGTCCCCATTCTCCCCATCCTCAACTTCAGGCAAATTCCGGTACAGTTTCTATTCATAGGCCACAGCCGTACACTTCTCACCCTTCGCCACATCTCAAATCACTATTATACATCTACTGGCAAGTGAGAGGGCATCCATCACCTCCTAAGTGGCCAGCCTTAACCCTTCAGGGTAAGGAATGAAAACTTACAAAAACTAAAATAATAATAATAATAATAATCATAATAATAATAATAATAATAATAATAATAATAATAATAGCGTTGTAGACCTTGATTCAGAACAGTCTACCGACAGTCTGACTTGAAAAGCATCTCAGCCGTCCTGGAAGTGGTTTTCCTTGGTTTTTCTTCTCCAGGCAAATTCCGGGATGGTACCTAACTTAAGGCCACGGCCGCTGCCTTCCCTCTTCCTTGCCTATTCCTTCCAAACTTCCCATCTCCCTGTTCAGCATGACAGGTGAGCACTGGGCTAGGTACTGGTCATCCTCCCCTGTTGTATCCCCGACCAAATTTCTCACGCTCCAGGACACTACCCTTGAGGTCCGACTCGTTGGCTGAATGGTCAGCGTACTGGCCATCGATTCAGAGGGGTCCCGGGTTCGATTCCTGGCCGCGTCGGGGATTTTAAATTGGTTAATTCCAGTGGCTCGGGGGCTGGGTGTGTTTGTGTGTGCTGTATTCAGCATTAGAAATCATCCTAGGTAGGGCCCTCACCTTCGCAGACATGCAGATCGCCTAATAGGCCGTCTACGAGAAAAGGACCCGCACCAGGCCCCTCCCGAGGCCATACGCCATTATTTACTGCCCTTGAGGCGGTAGAGGCGGGACCCCTCGCTGAGTCCGCGGAGAAAACTAACTCTAGATGGTAAATGGATTATACTAATGTATACATATGTATGACAATGTTGTAAGTGGAAACTTTCTGCTAGGAAGCATATTAAATCAAAAATAGATTTCATTGTAAGGCCAGACGAACAGATAATGCAGCTTGAAATGAGCATCAAATAAAGCAGAAATAATAATAATAATAATATTTTTTTTTGCTAGGGGCTTTACGTCGCACCGACACAGATAGGTCTTATGGCGACGATGGGATAGGAAAGGCCTAGGAGTTGGAAGGAAGCGACCGTGGCCTTAATTAAGGTACAGCCCCAGCATTTGCCTGGTGTGAAAATGGGAAACCACGAATAATAATAGTAGTAATAATAATAATAATAATAATAATAATAACAATAAAAATGTTATTTGCTTTACGTCACACTAACTACTTTTTCGGTCTTCGGAGACGCCGAGGTGCCGGAATTTAGTCCCGCGGGAGTTCTTTCACGTGCCAGTAAATCTACCGACACGAGGCTGACGTATATGAGCACCTTCAAATACCACCGGGCTGAGCCAGGATCGAACCTGCCACGTTGGGGTCAGAAGATCAGCGCCTTAACCGTCTGAGCTACTCAGCCCGGCAGCAGAAAAAATAGCGCGCCTTGTGTTGCAATGTGACGGGCCAGACGAGGCGGTGTTTACTGCGTACTTCATTTAAGTTCATTGCATGCTTAGTACTTATGTGAAATACGGGCTTTACCATGGTTTCCCATTTTCACACCAGGCAAACGCTGGGGCTGTACCTTAATTAAGGCCACGGACGCTTCCTTCCCACTCCTAGCCCTTTCCTATCCCATCGTCGCCATAAGACCTATCTGTGTCGGTGCGACATAAAGCAACTTGCAACAACATAACGAAATACGGGCTATGTGGACAGCGAATGTGTTACTCTAGAAGTGGAGAACTATCTATGTTTGTATTATCCGCACACTTTATCTTGGTGCAATTACAACCTAGTGCTGAATCGGTCGACCTCGGCGATCTTCGAAATTCGTACCGGCAACCATTGAAACACAAACTATGAATCGCTTAAGCATCGTTGTGCGACATCTGGCGTACACTTTACGTGCTGGTACTGTTGTTGTTTACACAACAAAGCCAAAGTATAGAATTCATGCTAGGAACAAGATTCGCATCGAGAAATGTTTTATAATGTTATATAATGTGTATGTGACATAGTTGTTGGCTTAAGATGATAACGGTTTAGAAATTTCATATCGATCGATCATAATCTCGATTCAATTCTGATTTCATTTTCATTCAGTTGGCAGCACCAGGCAGCACTATCGATACCGGGACAGCTCCCTCCTTACTCCTCAACCCCCTACACAAATGCACCAAGATAAAGTGTGCGGATAATATAATACACAACGTGACACGTACAAAAATCGCAATATTAATCTAGAAGCGTGGACAAGTGTAACACGAAGTATTGTGGGAGACAAGTGGGAAAAATGCCGAATGAGAAAAGCAGTACAAAATTAGTACTATAACTGAGATTGAAATTGTGTTTATTGCTTTTTCTTAAGTGAACATTAAAAAATGAAAACCTACAACCTGTTTTCTAGTCTTTGACCGGGTCAAGGATGTAATTAATGAATCATATATAGGCTATTAGTACGATGGGGTCGCCATTCCCAAAGTGATTTATTAATGACTGATAGATGCTATGTGTTGGCCCCGTGGTGTAGGAGTAGCATGTCTGCCTCTTACCCAGAGGCCCCGGGTTCGATTCCCGGCCAGGTCAGGGATTTTTACCTGGAGCTGAGGGCAGGTTCGAGGTCCACTCAGCCTACGTGATTAGAATTGAGGAGCTATCTGACGGTGAGATAGCGGCCCCGGTCTAGAAAGCCAAGAATAACGGCCGAGAGGATTCGTCGTGCTGACCACACGACACCTCGTAATCTGCAGGCCTTCGGGGTGAGCAGCGATCGCTTGGTAGGCCAAGGCCCTTCAAGGGTTGTAGTGCCATGGGGTTTGGTTTGGTTTGATAGATGCTATGAAATGATAGTGGAGAGTGTTGCTGGAATGAAAGATGACAGGAAAAACCGGAGTACCCAGAGGAAAACCTGTCCCGCCTCCGGTTCGTCCGGCAAAAACCTCACCTGGAGAGACCGGGATTTGAACCACGGTATCCAGCGGTAAGAGGCCAACGCGCTGTCGTCTGAGTCACGGAGGCGCTCTTAAAGCGAACATATTTTTACAAAATACTGAAAACAGTAATCCGAACTCCGTCAAACAAATAAAGCCTTGAATTTTGCACAAGGTCAGCCTCTTTGGTGTAGTGGTCGGTGTGATTAGGTGCCATCCCCGGAGGCCCGGGTTCGATTCCCGGCTCTGCCACGAAATATGAGACAATATGTTATTGTTAAAATTCCTGAACCTGCCGGGAATCGAACCCGGGACCCCTGTGACCAAAGGCCACCACGTTAACCATTTAGCCATGGAGCCATGACTGAAGGTTACGGTATTTGGTACAATACTGCCGTAATGTAATGCCTTCTGTGCATATAATTAAACGACGCAGTATAACACAATAGAAGGTTACGACATACATCCCTGAATCCATGTAAAACAATGTATAGTATACAAAAAAGTCTTGTGCAAATCCTAAAGACAATGTAAATTCCAGACTCTATTCGTTTGACGAAGTTCGGATTACTGTTTTGTAAAAATTCCACTTGTCCGCCTCTGTGGTGTAGAGTTTAGCGTGATTGGCTGCCACAACGAGTGGCCAGGGTTCGATTCCCGGCTCTGCCACGAAATTTGTAAAGTAGTACGAGGGCTGGAATGGGGTCCACTCAGCCTCGGGAGGTCAACTGAGTAGAGGTGGGTTCGATTCCCATTTCAGCCAACCTCGAAGTGGTTTTCCGTAGTTTCCCGCTTCTCCTCCAGGCAGATGCCGGGATGATACCTAACTTACGGCCACTGCCGCTTCCTTCCCTCTTCCTTGTCTATCCCTTCCAATCTTGCCATCCCCCCACAAGTCCCCTGTTCAGCATAGCAGGTGAGGCCGGCTGAGCGAGGTACTGGTCCTCCTCCCCAGTTGTATTCGTTAAACGGATTAAGAAACAAGAAAGAAAGAAAAATTCCACTTAAGAAAAGGCCATAAACAAAATTAAAGTTATAATACTTATTTTGTACTGCTTTTATCTTCTTTCTTTCTTTCTTTCTTTCTTAATCTGTTTATGCTCCAGGGTTGGTTTTTCCCTCGGACTCAGCGAGGTGTCCCACGTCTACCGCCTCAAGGGCAGTGTCCTGGAACATGAGACTTTGGGTCGGGGATACAACTGGGAAGGAGGATCAGTACCTCGCCCTGGCGGCCTCACCTGCTATGCTGAACAAGGGCCTTGTGGAGGGATGGGAAGATTGGAAGGGAGAGCCAAGGAAAGAGGGACGGAAGCGGTCGTGGCCTTAAGTTAGGTACCATCCCAGTATTTGGCTGGAGAAGTGGGTAGCCACGAAAAATCACTTCAAGGATGACTGAGGTGAAAATCGAACCCATCTCTATGCAGTTCACCTCCCGAGGTTGAATGGACCCCGTTCCAGCCCTCGTACTACTTTACAAATTTCGTGGCAGAGCCGGGAATCGAACTCTGGCCTCTCGTTGTGGCAGCTAAACACGCTAACCTCTACACCAGAGAAGCGGACAAGTGGAATTTTTACAAAACAGTAATCCGAACTTCGTCAAACGAATAAAGTCTGGAATTTACATTGTCTTTAGGTTTTGCACAAGACTTTTTATATACTATACATTGTTTTACATAGATTCAGGGATGAATGTCGTAACCTTCTATTATCTTATACTGCGTCGTTTAATTATATGCACAGAAGGCATTACATTACGGCAGTATTGTACCAAATACAAGTGACCTTCAGTCACGGCTCCATAGCTAAATGGCTAACGTGGTGGCCTTTGGTCACAGGGGTCCCGGGTTCGATTCCCGGCAGGTTCAGGAATTTTAACAATAATTTGTTAATTCCGCTGGCACGACTGCTTGGTTTATGTGTCGTCTTAATCAAAATTCCATCTTCATCACGACGCGCAGGTCGCCTACAGGAGTCAAATCAAAAGACCTGCATCTGGCGAGCCGAACTTGTCCTCGGGCACTCCTTACACTAAAAGCCATACGCCATTTCATTTTAACTAAATTAAATCTTGGGGAACAGCAGTTGATCGCTTGGTGTGACATGCAACTGCAGCAACTCAACTTATTTACCTAACCCGAGTACCGCCCAGGGCTTTTTTTTTTTCCCTCAGACTCAACGAGGGATCCCACCTCTACCGCCTCGAGGGCAGTGTCCTGGAGCGCGAGACTTTGGATCGGGGGGATAACTCTGGAAAAGACGACCAGTACCTCGCACAGGTGGCCTCATCTGCTATGCTGAACAGGAACCTTGTTGGGGGATTGGGAAGATCGGAAGGGATGGGCAAGGAGGAGAGAAGGAAGCGGCAGTGTCCTTAAGTTAGGTATCATCCCGGCATCTGCCTGGAGGAGAAGCGGGAAACTACGGAAAACCACTTCGAGGTTGGCTGAAATGGGAATCGAACCGGCAGTTGATTCTCCGAGGCTGAGTGGGCCCCGTTCTAGATCTCGTACCACTTTTCAAATTTCATGGCAGAGCCGGGATTCGAACCCGGATCTCCGGGGATGGCAGTTAAGCAACTTTGCTGCTACTACTACTACTACTACTACCACTACTACTACTACTGCTACTACTACCACCACTACTACCACTACTCCTGCATTTGCTGCTGCCGTGTGACATCCAGCGGGCGGCAGAAATTGCCGTGGTAAGCTTTTGCTGTCTGCTGCAGCTGTATTTACTGCCTCGTGTGGCCTTAGCCTGACAGATGCGGTAACACGCAGCAAAGCGGCTTGCTGGCCACCGTGATCTGAGACAACCACATGCTCTCTCACATCGTTGAAGAGATTCGACTCCATGGCCAAATGGTTAACATGCTGGCCTTCGATCCAAGGGCTCTCGGGTTCGATTTCTGGCCAGGTCGGAAATTTTCATTTTCTTTTAATTACGTCAGCTTGGGGGCTGAACGTTTGTTCCATCTTCAGCATTAGAATTCATCTTACGTACGACCCCATTTTCACGGACGCGTAGGTCATCTAAGTTATATGGCGTCAAGTCGATAGACCTGCACTAAGCCACTCCGGAGATAACACCCCATTATTATTATTATTATTATTATTATTATTATTATTATTATTATTATTATTATTATTATTATTATTATTATTATTATTATTTATCAGTTCACCCTCCAGGGTCGGTTTTTCCCTAGGACTCAGCGAGGGATCCCACCTCTACCACCTCAAAGGCAGTGTCCTGGGAGCTTCAGACTTTGGGTCGGGGCATACAACTGGGGAGGATGACCAGTACCTCGCCCAGGCAGCGTCACCTGCTATGCTGAACAGGGGCCTTGCGGCGGGATGGACAAGGAAGAAGGAAGGAAGCGGCAGTGGCCTTAAGTTAGGTACCATCCCGGTATTTGGCTGGAGGAGAAGTGGGAAACCACGGAAAACCACTTCCAGGATGGCTGGGGTGGGAATCGAACCCACCTCTACTCAGTTGACCTTCCGAGGCTCAGTGGACCCCGTTCCAGTCCTCATACCACTTTTCGAATTTCGTGGCAGAGCCGGGAATCGAACCCGGGCCTCCGGGGGTGGCAGCTATCACACCAACCACTGCACCACTGAGGTGGACATTTTCATTATTATTATTATTATTATTATTATTATTATTATTATTATTATTATTATTATTAAAGAGGGGTAAACAATGGCGGTCCACTAACTAATTTTAAGATTTTCGGAGACAGCGA
Source organism: Anabrus simplex (assembly GCF_040414725.1). Taxonomy (NCBI): domain Eukaryota; kingdom Metazoa; phylum Arthropoda; class Insecta; order Orthoptera; family Tettigoniidae; genus Anabrus; species Anabrus simplex. The sequence goes on along the minus strand of NC_090265.1, from coordinate 1,640,746,351 downwards.
GGCTGACGTACTTGAATACCTTGAAATATCACCGGACTGTGCCTACCAAAGTTGGATTCAGAACGCCGACGCTCTACCGTCCGAGCTACTCAGCCCAGCGATCAGGAGAAGACGGAACAGCATTTTATTTTGACGTAAACTATTGTTAGCAGGTGCAATTAATGTACATGATTCGTCTGATGCTGAAGAATGAATGACACTATAAGACAACATCAATGGATGATTATTATAAATTTCATATTTTATTAAGTATCAGACTTATGCCCGGTTTCTAAAACTCTGTGTTAAATTTTAGTTAACAAATGGTAACTAACAATTGTTATTAATTTAAAACTTCGGTTAAAAGCAACCTGGTTCACGAACACATTTCCAACATTTGTCACGAAACAATTTTTAAGAACAAATTAATACGCTTCCGTGAAATTTCTGAACGCGTTTGGCAGTCTTTTGTTTCTTTACATAAAGCGCTCCTAGTAGTATGTTGGAATATATTTTATCACACATGATTGACATTTTTATATGTTATGGTTAGTGGAGACCCGTGTGCAGAAAGAGGTAAGAAAAGCGTCATTATAACGAATGCGAGACAAATGTTGTTATAGATTTTTTTTTGGACATCACAATATTCAATAATTCGTATATGAGTACAATCTAAGGCTCCTACATCACGGGGAAAATATGATAATTGATATACATCTTGAATGATTTCTGGGCATTCTTTTACCGTGGGGAAAATAATGCAATGCCTTGCCAATACTGTAATGGCAGCAGAAACTCTTTGCAGAACTCTACACACTCTTGTCTTGCACTCATGAACATAGTCGCCTAAAATAACATGAAAAGAGTCTGAAGCATAATATCTAACACGTATAAGCAATTTGCTGCACCGGAGACACTGATGAGTTTCAGTCTGCGGAAAACTCTAACCTATTTTCAATTTATTCTAGTACCTTTTTCATTATGACTTTGGTAATTAGGTATCACTGTAGAAAACTTTCTTCTGGCAACTCTGAAAAGGTCGTTTCCTCTTAGAATGGCTCATTCACCTTCTTCAGTTTATTATTCATACAGCAGTAAAGCTTCAAACTTACGTCTTCTATGTGCTACAAGTTTGAAATGTTTTACAGCTGTTAAGAGGTTGAATACAGGGGTGCTGCCATGTTAATTTAACACGAGTATTAACATTTTGTTAGCGTTAACAATTCTCCATGAGACGGCCATTTTGTTAAATTGTGTATTAAGTCTACTGAACAGCAGAATTAACACTTAACATCCATTGAAGAAATTGGGCCTTAAATGATTCTTTATTTCTAAAACGGATAATCTCCAAGTGGCGTGGCATAGTTACTACCACTTCTACTGGTGGGAAATTATTCAGTAGTCAATATAGATATAGGTCATAATAATAATAATCATAATAAGTTACAACGATAACTATTTGAAATTATTTCTCCCGAAAATAAAAATGTGATTTCTGGAGATTGGTATTTCATAGATTTAAGACATTTTGGAAAGTAAACTCTTCACTTTTTATATCTCTGGACTTTCTGGGATCTTGATGATTCTAACGTTTCTGTTCAATGAAATTGCCACGAATTAGAGTACCAAATCCCGAAGTATTATCCGATACTAGGAATAAACTCTCCCACATTTCAAGGTACTTCGAACCTACTCCCGAACGTACTCTTTCCTCATTAAGTACTAGCATGTTGATCTATGAAGCTGAATCTTTTTCTTCTTCTGTTTATCCTCCATGGTCGGTTTTTCCCTCCGACTCAGCGAGGGATACCACCTCTACCGCCTCAAGGGTACTGTCCTGGAGCTTCAGACTCTGGGTCGGGGGATACAACTGGGAAGGATGACCAGTACCTCGCCCAGGCGGCCTCACCTGCTATGCTGAACAGGGACCTTGTCGGGGGGGAATGGGAAGATTGGAAGGGATAGAGAAGGAATAAGGAAGCAAGCGGCCGTGGCCTTAAGTTAGGTACCATCCCGGCATTTACCTGGAGGAGAAGTGGGAAACCACGGAAAACCACTTCCAGGATGGCTGAGGTGGGAATCGAACCCACCTCTACTCAGTTGACCTCCCGAGGCTGAGTGGACCCCGTCCCAGCCCTCGTACCACTTTTCAAATTTCGGGGCAGAGCCGGGAATCGACCTCGGACCTCCGGGGATGGCAGCTAATCACACTAACAAACACAAACACACAACAAAAATCCACAGTTCTAGCCCTTGAGGCAAGCAACTCAATGTTGAAAATATCCTAGGGATATGAGCTACGAATTTTAGTTAAATAAAATATAAATAAGCACAAGAATATATTCTTTATTTACTCCTAAAAATGACAGTCCTTTTTAATCATCGTTATCCGGTCGATTAGATTAGCATGTTTCCTTTTTCTACCACTAGGAGAGCTAATGTGAGTCAATGCATTGTTTCACTTAAACACCACTACGAGCGCTAGGGTGAGTCGATGCCGAGTTTCACTTAAGCCCTTATAACTACATTCGATGTGCACATTTTTCAAAGAAAAAACGCCTGAGGGTATTGAACCAAGGAACACATTACAGAAAGATGTAAATAAGTTAAATTGGCTAGGATTTGAATAGGAAAGGAAACGTGTAACGAAACAAGCGATTTAAGCAATTTTTTCTGAAACTGCATTTAGGCCGGAAGTGATTTTCGATATTTATCTTATTTCAGTTTGATAGAGTTATTCAAGACACAATTCGAAACCTTTCCGGGCCCTTTAGCCCTTCAACTTTCGGAACAATTGAGGGAATCGCTTAATTTTACGTTTTTCGTAATAAGGCGACCGCTACTTTGTCTGGTAAGATTTTTTTTTCATGAAAACAAGCTGACAACAGTGTCACTTTAATGAGCTCACTGTTTCACGAGTGTTGACCGTGATGCGTGAGCTGACGTGATGAACACGTCTCTCCCTTCCGCCATCTTCTTGGCTCACATGGCCCCTTTCTCTGCAGCGTCACAGAAGGCCATGGATGTATGCAAATCACCCAATGAGTAACGGTTTCCAAGGTCCAGTGAAGTGTCAGCCTTCCAGTCGAAATGTCGCTTGTTCACACCTTACTTAACTTAGTGCTACGACTCTTACAAGAACGACGGGGTATGTTTTAATGAATTACGGCCTATGGAACAACAATCAATAGAGTGCATTGTAGTCTAACTTTGTTCTCATTCCCAATGGCATAAATACATCCGGCGAGATATACTGCACTATCGACTTAAGGGAGACCCCCTTAAGTTTAACGCCTTTGCAAATTTCAGTCTGATTTACACCAAATTTGGTAAGACAGTAAATATAGTCAAAATAAGAACATTTAAATGTAAATTTTCGGAATTATGGATCTTCCCTTTCTTTTAAGTTGTATTTTTTAAAATGGACCATGAGCACCAGGGTCTGTTTCCTGGTTTGAAACTTTATTTTTAAAATTAATTTGTAGTACTAAGTTTGTTATTACTTAAAAGCTTAACAACATTTAACTACTTTTCTGTTAATGAGTGGCATCACATCGTAAACCCAGTTGATTTTTCCATAGTTTGGCTCAAGGTATTTCTGCAAATTGAAATCGACTTTCAACCTATTACGTCGTGTTACATACATTTAGTACGTGTTGAAGTTCATTCTTTCTTAATCTGTTTACCCTCCATGGTTGGTTGGCAGTGTCCTGGAGCGTGAGACATTGGGTCGGGGGATACAACTGGGGAGGATGACCAGTACCACGCCCAGGCAGCCTCACATGCTATGCTGAACAGGGGCCTTGTCGGGGGATGGGAAGATTGGAAGGAATTAACAAGGAAGAGGGAAGGAAGCGGCCGTGGCCTTAAGTTAGGTACCATCCCGGCATTTACCTGGAGGAGAAGTGGGAAACCACGGAAAACCACTTCCAAGATGGCTGAGGTAGGAATCGAACGCAGTTCTACTCATTTGACCTCCCGGGGCTGAGTTGACCCCGTTCCAGCCCTCATACCATTTTTCAAATTTCGTGGCAGAGTCGGGAATCGAACCCGGGCATCCGGGGATGGCAACTAATCACACTAACCACTACACCACAGAGGCGGACAGAGATGTTAAGTACAGAACAAAAATAGCCAACCGGACACCAGTGGGATCCGAACCCACAACCTCCCGATTTCGCGTTCTACTAAATGTATGTAACACGACCTAATAGGTTGAAAGTCGATTTTGACTACAATCCGGTCGTGAAAATTTAATATCGATTATTTCTACAAACCTTCTTAAAAATGGATATAACGCTAGTTGCTTTACGTCACACCGACGATGGGATAGGAAAGGAGTTGGAAGGAAGCGGCCGTGGCCTTAATTAAGATACAGCCCCAGCATTTGCTGGTGTGAAAATGGGAAACTACGGAAAACTATCTTCAGGGCTGCCGACAGTGGGATTCGAACCCACTATCTCCCGGATGCAAGCTCACAGCCGCGTGCCCCTGACCGCACGGCCAACTCGCCCGGTATGGATATAACGAATTATGATCAATATACATGTGCACATTTGTCAGTAGCGTAGCCAGGATCGACCGACGGTGGTGGTGGAGGTGGGGGGAGGGGGTGTTATAATTACAAAATGATGACAGCATAATGAAATTGCTTGTGCCTGTGTGTTGTGCTCATGCGTAAGTGTTATTATAAGGACACTGGTAGCCTACATGTGAATTATGTTGATATTCAGATTCCAGTACACTACAAATTCTTACAATAAAATACAGAACAAAAGCAATACGATCAAGGTCAACAGTTTTACAGCTTACAGATTACAATCTAAAATACAACTTTCGAGGTTTCTTAGAAAATAGATCCAAGGGATCTGTTGGTTTTACAATTACGTCTCTGAGAATGTTCGGAATAGCCAACCTATTGAGTCGACTTTCACCTGTTTATTGCCAGTTTCTGTTAATTTCTGTGCAGGACCTTTAAAAATATTGTACTTGCAAAACAAAACCCATATGCCGCAAATTTTGGAGTGTCTACTAGTATCAAAATCGCATTTTTTGTTTTTGGCCAATTTTGGTCCAAAATTTCAATAGAATCTCTTCTCAAAGACACAAAATATCAGTTTAAAAACTCGAAATCTTGGAAAATTACTAGTTAAGATTTTCGTTCGTAACACTGTCAGAAACACTCGAGATTTAGAATAAAACGAATTAAATTGTAATACAATTATTCACAATACACTGGATATTTCAATTCTTGTATATTGCTTGTTGAAAATATAACTGGCCAATTTACCCCCCCCCCCCCACCCCACCCAGTGGAAAATTACTTTAGTAACTCTTTCTTTTCATTCCACATGCACTCTAAATGAAGTAAACCACATAAAGCTACGTATTTACACGACAACAATTCTAACAACGCATATCAACTAACCGCGTATTCGAACTATCGAAACTTGAAAATCTGAAAAAACAAAAGACAAACGGACATGCGCAGAACAGTTTTGACAGCAGTGCCAACACTATTCAACAATATACCACTTGTTTTCATTGTATTGCAGTTATTTTAATAGAGTGCATGTTGGCGACACGTTTATGACCAAAATAAACATTAATTCCAAACTGCTGAATTTAAAAACATTCAAATGCTTGTGACGTCATAAATATGACATCACGAAAGACATGTTGTTTCTAGTGAACTGCTAATTAACAAAATTCGCGGCGAATACGCAATAGTAAAAATTCGGACTTAGCTTTTGGATATTAAATCCCTGTAACACTTCATGGGTGGCAGGTATGACGTCATCATTTCTCAATCATCTTGTAAACATGGCTGACAAGTGCCCTGACTGTCGTATATAGCGCACTATTTAATGTTTTATAGCTTGAGTGAGAGTGTAAGACCGAGCTCGATAGCTGCAGTCGTTTAAGTGCTGCCAGTATCCAGTATTCAGGACATAGTGGGTTCGAATCCGATTGTCGGCAGCCCTGAAGATGGTTTTCCGTGGTTTCCCATTTTCACACGAGGCAAATGCTGGGGCTGAAACTTAATTAAGGGTCACGGCCGCTCCCTTCCCACTCCTAAGCCTTTACTCTCCCATCGTCGCCGTAAGACCTATCTGCATCGGTGCGACGTAAAGCAATTTGTAAAAAAAATAAAGAGTGTGTAAGAACGCAGTATTTTTCATCTCATCTTGTTCCTCGCGCCTTAATGAATATATCTAATGGCATTTAGGAGCGTCTATATATGAACTGATGATGGTCCGCTTCTTTGCCATAACCGAGATATAAAAACTATAGGACAAACATTCAACCATCCTTTATGATCGGTAATTTATAGACTCCGCCTGTTGCCACTTCTTGATTGATGCAGTATTTTTGTATCCGTCTCTTGATACAGGCCAGAGCAAAGTGTAGCTTCCACCGAAGTCCCAGTCTCATCCATGGTTGTGACAGTATGGAAGCTGCTGGGGTATGAGTGGTGCTGATTAATGACATTCACAGCACGACCAGTGTGTCAGAGTGTTATGAAAGGTGTTGCTCATAGGGTCAGTCGTGCTGCAGTAACACCTTCTGGTCCAGTGGGGAAAGCAATGGCAAACTACCTCACTCCTCATCTTGCCTAGTACACCTTATTTGGGCTCTGCCATTGGTTTTTGCAGAACTGCATAGCCTTTGGTGGTGCTATTTGAGGATCCAACCAGCCTCTGGGCTGATGACCTAATAGACAGACAGACAGACAGACAGTTTATAGACTGTTGGTTAAAAAGAACTCGTCTAAAATATCGTACTTCGTCCCTTTATGATGTCGAGTTCACGGCTGATTGGGCATCTCTTACGGGTGAGCGAGCACGTAGTAACTTCAAAGTACGGTACATCACAGGAGTGAGAAACATGGCAGTAGAAGTAACGCTATTACTCACACGGAAGAACTTCCTTCTTGGACACGCAGTAACACGTTCTTCCTCTCTTCGAATTGGTACGAAACACGTACATCCGATAACTTTTGATGAGCACATCAATCCTTCCTAAATCTTTTAGATGTAGCCCGCACATACGTGTAGACCAGATCAGCATCCTATCTCTCTTCCTCTAGTTCCGTATCACTAGAAACTAAGGGCAAACATCAAACACACACACATCTTCATTATGGACTGTTATGCATTTCAGCGTTCAGTCTGCAAGCCTCTGTGAATTTACTAAACGCCTCCACAATCCTTTATATGTAACGAGCTCTGTGGCCTCGTTTAGTTCCATACCTCTTTCAGATCATTAGAAACAGAGTCTAACCATCGTCATCCAGGTCTCCCTCTAGTTCTCTTACCCTTTATGATCAAGTACATTATTCTCCTTCATTCGCCTCACATTACCCCACCACCGAAGTCGTTTTATGCGAACAGCTTCATCAATCGAGTTCATTCCTAACTTAGCCTTTATCTCCTCATTCCGAGTACTCTCCTGCCATTGTTTCCACCTGATTGCACCAGCGATCATTCTCGCTAGTTTCATGTCCGTCACTTATAACATGATAAGATACCCATCTTAATGGCCTTTGGTCCAAGGGGTCACTGGTTCGATTCCCGATCGGGTCGGGGATTTTAAGCTTAACTGGTTAATTTGTCTGGTTCGGGAGCTGGGAGTATGCGATGCCTTCATCATTAGAAATCATCTTAGGTAGGGCCCCATCCTCACAGACATGTAGCCCGTCTACTAGGAAAAAGACCTGGACCAGACCTCTTCAGAGACCATACGCCTTATTACTATTATTATTATTATTATTATTATTATTATTATTATTATTATTATTATTATTATTATTATTATTATTATTATTATTATTAAGATATCCTGAGTCCACCTAGCTTTCACTCCCGTAAAGCAAAGTTGGTCTGAAAACAAACCGACATAAAGATACAGTAGTTTCGTCCGGGAGCTGACTTCTTTCTTACAGAATACTGTTGATCGCAACTGCGAGCTCACTGCATTAGCTTTACTACACCTTGATTCAATCTCACTTACAATACTACCATTCTTGGGAGAACACACATCCTAAATAATTGAAATGATCTACCTGTTCCAGTTTTGTATTTCCAACCTGACATTCATTTCTCTTAGGTTCGTTCACTAGAGACTTGGAAAGGCTAATTTTCAAACTCCAGGATATTAGATCGCAGGCTGTCAGCACAGTCTGACATTAAGACAAACAACGGAGAGAGTATGCGTGTATCACAATCCAGACTGGATACATACATATTAGATAATCCTTATTACAATTAGTTTTCTAGTAGCTACATTAAACATTATACACTTACATGCCAAAAGTCGTGGGATAGGGATCTTAAATATTAGATTTATAGAACACGAGTACAGACTGATTGAGAAAAATAAATTTAAAATGTTTAGCTGTCATTGTCAGTTATCGTCTTTAGCATAATGGGAGATTGGCAGGGTTCTTAATGTGCACTCGAACACGTGGAATAATGAGCAGTATAGTCCGCAGATTTCACAGATGCATTCACTGGACACTTGATGATAACCTTTTCTATTACAGATGCGATAGTGAAAACCACGTATTGTTCCTGGCGTGTAGAGGTGTCTCAACTCGTAGTTTTCCATTCCTCGCTGATCATGGCTGGGGTGCGGAAAAACTCTGGATCTATTTCAGCTGTTTTCTGTCGTCGCTCTTCTAGAAATGTTTTACTGGTTGGAGTAGGCAACAGGTTGTGAGTGGTCATCAGGTCCTCCATGAACGATGCCGTTGCTGTCAGCTGGCGTACAAGACGGGTTGGGACAAACTTTGAGATACAGAGAGCCCTTTTAATATATTTGGCTTTACTCTCTCTAAGGCTTTAAAAAGTCTGTATTCCAGATGTTGAAACGTTATTTCTATAGCATATGATGCCACAGGGGCTACTTTGATTCTAAACAGTGGCATCGCGGTCCTGAGTGAGAGAGATTTGAGATTGAGGATGTCCATCGTGGCTTTTATTGCAGCTACAGACCTGTCCTCAATATGCTTCGTGAAAGTGATTCCTGTGACCTGAAGCCCACCCTATTCTTTCGTCGACTTTGCGACGCGAGTCGCAAAGTCGCGATTATTGTGGCCTGTCAACCGATACCGGTTTTGAGAGCCCTGTCTTGATCGGATATTTCCCCGCTTGCTTTAATTGCTTGTGGAGTATGGGTTCGTTTTGACGTGAGGTCATGGCTGGCCAGTGTGTGGCCTGGCGCTGAGCGCGGGTTTTAAATCAGGATTACCTTTGGCCTCTTATACTTGAGGCCATCGGTTTCGTAGTTGCCTAGCTGGTTGATAAGCGGGTTGCTTGCGTTTGGTAGCCGCTTATAAAGCTTGCTAGCCATGAGCCTCCGTCTTTCTCCCAGCGTGGTGATTTGACATTCGTCATGAATGTCAGTATTCCTAGTGTGCCACTCAGCCCCTGTGATAAGGCGAAGTGCCCGGTTCTGGACAACTTGCACCTTATGCAGGTTGCTGTTGGCGGCAATGCCCCATATTGGACAGGCATACTCGAGTAGCGGCCTAATCATAGTGACAAACAGTTGGAGCCTGTTTTCTGTGGAGAGGCTATTGTTAGCGTTAAGTAGGGGGTATAATTGTGATACCCTAGTGTGGGCGATGGCCGAAATTTGAGATATATGCTGACGGAACGTCAATCCTCGATCTAGGGTTACCCCCAGGTACTTCGAGGTTGGGGACCATCGGATAACTTCGCCAAAGAAGTCCAGACCGCCCTCAAGTCTCGAAGTTCGCTTCGTGAAGAGAGTAGCGTGACTCTTATTAACGTTAATTTTAATTCTCCACTTTTCGAACCAGGGTTCGAGAAGGGAGAGGCTGTCCTGAAGGTATGTTTCAACTCTGGGGGCCTGCCATGAGACCGCAGAGATCGCCGTGTCGTCAGCATATAGGTAGGTTTTAGCCTTCGGAGGTTTAGGCATGTCGGAGATAAATAGGTTAAACAGGCAGGGGCTGATCACGCTGCCTTGGGGCACGCCCGCCGTAATAGTACGTGCTGATGATAGTGCCTTTCTGACTGAAATTTGGAATTTCCTCTCTGAGAGGTAGCTCGTAATTAGAGCGGTCAAATGAGGCGGGAAGCCGAAATGTTTCATTTTATAAATAAGCCCTTCATGCCAGACCTTATCGAAGGCTCTAGAAATGTCCAGAAAACAGACTCCTGTGTATCTGTTGTCATTAAAGTTTTTGGTTATGTCTTCTGTCAGTCTGAGTAATTGGTGCGTGACCTGAAGTCTCACCCTTAAATATTTAAACGACGTTATATCTAGTCTCTGATTTCCGCAGAGGAGTGTGTCATTTGTCGCCAGCTTTCCCCCTTTACGAACATTATCTTTGTTTTATTCTGTTTTCTGTGCATGTTATTATCATGAGACCATTCCTCTAGTTTATTGGTATAAGGAGTCTGGTATCGTGTAGATCCTCCTTTAGTTCTGCCAAGTGCAGCAACTCGTCCTAGCAACGATTCCGCATGTGGAAGAAACACCTATGGAGAGATTTTGACCCATGCCGTTTGGATACCTACCAACAGCTTCCTGCTATTTGTATGTGCAGGGTCTTGGATGTGAATGGACCTCACCACCACTTCCTATAAATGTTCGAGAGGGTTCATATCAGGCGAGCGTGGCGGCTAAATAGTCATTGAAACTCTTCAGTACGCTCCTTCAGATAATTCTGGAGAACTTGGGCCCTATGACACAGTGCATTATCCTGCTGGAATATCTCACGACAGTGGTCACCAAGCAGTTCAACGTAACGACCTATTCAGGTACATCAGCGGATCCGCCCATGCCACTTGAACACATCCCGCTTATTATGGAGCTAAGACCAGCCTCTATGGTACCTTGTTGACAACTGGGGTACATGGCTTTAGGGCCTATATAGGCCTCTAGGAAAGATCCTAATCTGAAGATAAAGTTGGAATTCAAGAGGATAAATTGGGAAATAATCGTTTATAGTAAGATGAATTAAGGATCGGAATAATACCGAAAGAGATGTTCGACAGATTTCCATTTTATTCGAAATCATTTAATATATACTGCAGAAGGTGTACAATTGATCAGGAACCTGACATCTGGCTGACAGCCCTAAAATGCAAATAAGTGGTGATTGATTGATTAATTCATTCATTAATTGAAGTCTGTAGTTGTTGAGTCTTCATTACTTCATCTATTACAACTACGAGTAACAGTATTCCAGTATATTGTATGATTTCTCATTTGAGGCAAGAAATTCGCAGTACTACTAATAAATTCTAGTTGGAAACGATTGACGTGGATGACACACGGAGAATGTTTAATGTATGGAACGAATTATTTACTTGCCAGATGACCTTTCAACAAAATCAATCCCATGGCCTAATAGGAAGGAATCGATAATGACTTTCTATTCTGATAATGAAATGTAAAATTTATATGAAATGTGACAGCTATATCTCTCCACATTTTGTCGGGCAGTATAGCTCAGATAGTGGACGCTGGCCTTTTGGTATTTGGAGGTATTCAAATACGTCAGTATCGTGTCGATATAAAAGAAACTGCTACGGAAAAAGAATCCGGCACTTCGGCATCTCCGAAATCCGTCAAACAATTTAGTGCGTCGTACAATCAATAACATTGTTATTATTCTCAAAATGTTATGAATTCCGACAAAACAACGGACCGTAGTCGGTCTACAAATTGGAAGCCGACATGCCATTCCGAAATTCATGTAGAACCATCTGGAAAAAATATTGGAAATCCAAAATCTTCACAGCTTTCCCACGACTTCTACATCACCACCTCTATCGCATACTCACTACATTAGTTCAATTTGAATCGTTTTATATGCCATTGTAGGCTACATTGTATTCGGCTATTTTTTATTTTGTTTTACGTCGCACCGACACGATACTGTTGGTCTTATGGCGACAATGAGATAGGAAAGGGCTAGGAGTGGCAAGGAAACAGCCGTGACCTTAATTAAGGTACAGTCCCAGAATTTGCCTGGTGTGAAAATGGGAAACTACGGAAGACCACATTGAGGGCTGCCGACAAGTGGAGATCGAACCCACTATCTCCCGAATGCAACCTCACAGCTGCGTGGCCCTAACTGCACGAGGAGTTCTCTCGGTTATTTGGGCTTTCTTTTACTTAGTAATTAGTGTTTCACCTTGAGACAACCTGTGTTATGAGCTGGTGTGCTAAGTTTCGAAATATTTATATCCATTTTGTACACGATGATCCCGTTAAAACCGGGCGAGTTGGCCATGCAGCTTGTTGCGTGCAGCTGTGAGCTTGCATCCGGGAGACAGTGCGTTCGAACCCCACTGTCGGTAGCCCTGAAGATGTTTCTCCAAGGATTTCAGGGATTTCCCATGTTCACACCTTTTTTGCCATTGGCTTTACGTCGCACCGACACAGATAGGTCTTATGGCGACAATGCGATAGGAAAGGCCTAGGAGTTGGAAGGAAGCGGCCATGGCCTTAATTAAGGTACAGCCCCAGCATTTGCCTGGTGTAAAAATGGGAAATGAGGCGCGCGGCTGTGAGCTTGCATCCGGGAGATAGGTTCGAATCCCACTATCGGCAGCCCTGAAGATGATTTTCCGTGGTTTCCCATTTTCACACCAGGCAAATGCTGTACCTTAAATAAGGCCACGGTCGCTTCCTTCCAACTCCTAGGCCTTTCCTATCCCATCGTCGCCATAAGACCTATATGTTTCGGTGTGACGTAAAGCCCCTAGCAAAAAAAATGGGAAACCACGGAAAATCGTCTTCAGGGCTGCCGACAGTGGGATTCGAACCCACTATCTCTCGGATGCAACCTCACGGCCGCGCGCCTCTAAACGCACGGCCAACTCGCCCGGTCATTTTCACACCAGGCAAATGCTGGGGTTGTGCCTCAATTAAGGCCACGGCCACTTCTTTCCCACTCCTAGGCCTTTCCTCTCCCATCGTCACCATAAGACCTACCTGTGTCGGTGCGACGTAAATCAGCTTGTAAAAAAAAAAGATCCCGTTAAAATGTTCACACTGAGCGAATTGGATACCTGGTATGTGTCACGTAGCCGTGAGCTTGCGTCCGAAGACAATGTATATTTCTGTTGCTTTGTTTCAGGATTTATACTTCAAAAATCGACCTTCTTATGATAATATTTACGTAAACATAAGTGATAAGTATAATTTAAAGGGCAATTATTAAAATAATGTAGAAGTTTTCTTCATCAAATGTTGTAAATTATTTTTGTTTCTGATTTCTAAATTGTGTCTGTGAGGCTCATTACGCCGCTGGCGTGGAAATGGAATTCCAATTTGACATCAAGTGATAGGGATTGTTCTGGCGAAAATATTTGGGAATTACGGGAAAACCGTTCGCAGGTAGATAACGACCTAGGTGGTACGAAATGTCCTCAAAAATCAAGTGGTACAGAATGTCCGTGGTACGAAATGTCCGGACACCGTTCCCACTGACAGTCGGTCTATTGCCGTCGCATCAAAGGGAAGATACGCGACACAGATACGGACAGTGTGGACGGAGCGTTTCCCCGATCAGCACTCCCTTATCATCGCCTCTTGTGCTGCGCATGCTCAGAGCCTCTGCCGCTCTTTCTTATTCACCGTCCTTCCAACTTCATTTAGTACTGCATGAACCCTTGTTTGGGGATCTTCCGATTTGAATAAAAATGGATTCGGAGTGGTCCATGGAAAATGTTCAACAGCTGACAAGTTATTATCAACAAAAGACCGTTTAGTGGGACCCAAAGGTTCCGCACCATTGTAATCGGTTGAAAAAGAACGACGCATAAGAGGAAATCGCGAAAAGACCGTGGGAGCCCTATCGAATGGTGAAAAAATAAAATAAAATATCTGATCGCGGCTCTTAGAAGAGCTGGCAGCAGTCAACTGTAGCTGGAGAACCAACACTCAACAGATGATACAAGACCGATGGGTGGAAAACTAACAGATACGTGATACAGATCAGGCAGCCCTGTCAAAAGACGGTTGTATCATGATCGGTTCTTGATACAGATACGCTGATCTAATACAAGTGTGGAAGCACTTTAATATATACGACTTTGATGTACTTTCAAACATTACTTAAACATAGCGTTTGCGTAATAATAACGCACTTCGACCACGGCTTACCAGCCAAGAATAGTTATTCTACTGTATATCATGACACCGATCGTGAAAGTGTAAGCTGAAATGAGACCTGAGTTTATATGACAACTAGCAGTTACCCCCCGGCTTCGCTCGCGTGGCATTCGTAATCGTTCCTCGGTACAGTACTAAGACATTATCTGAAAATCTAAAGTATAAAAACTCACCGAAAAACTGAGTTTCACTTATCCCAGAAATTCTTAGCAAACGTTTATGGTATTACCTTTTGGAACTAAGTTGACAATGAGACATAGAACTGTACATGCGAGAAACAGTCTTCTCTCAAGTCGAAAAACCCCCCAAATTGTTTCTTTATTTTTAAAAGAGATTGTAAGTACCTATTTCCACGTCTGTAACATCTTCAGTTTTTGAAATATAAGTATACCCATACAAAGAATCCAACCTCCTTATCAGTTCTTCCCCACCCCCATCCCCCCACCAGCTAAGTGGATTTTCCGAAAACAAAAAATACATGTTTCTTTATTTTTAAAAGTGATTCCAAATACCAATTTTCACGCCTGAAACATCTTCAGTTTTGAGATGTAAGTATCCTCATGAAACATCACTCAACTCTTTTTTTTTCACTTCTTATCATGCCTGTAAAGTGCCTTTTACCGAAAACAAAACAAAAAATATACATGTTCCTGTAGTTAAAGGACTTTCCATATACCAAGGCTCACGTCTGTAAAATGTTAAGTTTTTACATATACTGTAGATATAGCGGTACTAATTTTAAAATTTCACCCGCTTTCTTAATTCTTTTCAACCCCTTAAATGGATTTTCCGAAAACAAAAAATACGTGTTTCTTGACTTTTAAAGGAGATTCCAAATACCAGTTTTCACGTCTGTAACATCTTCAGTTTTTGAGATATACTGTAAATATCCTCATAAAAAGAGTTCAGCTTCTTTTTTCCACTCCTCTCTCCCCTTAAGTGGACTTCCCGAAAATAATAAATACGCCTTTATTTATTCATTTATTTTTAATGGAGATTAAAATACCAACTTTCAAGTCCGTAACATCTTCTGTTTCTGAGATATAAGTATCCTCATAGACAGAATTCAATTCTTTAATTAGTTTCAAACCCCCCCTTTTAGTCGATTTTCCGAAAACAAAAAATGCGTATTTCTGTATTTTTAAACGAGATTCCAAATACAAATTTTCACGTCTGTAACATCTTCAGTTTTGTTAGATATAAGTATCCTCATACAAATAATTCAAGTAATAAAAGAATGTGTGTTTCTTAACTTTGAAAGAAGATTCCAAATACATCTTCTGTTTTAGAGATATAAGTAACCTCATAAAAATAATTTAACTCCTATTTTTCACCCCCACTCCCCGTTAAGCTGATTTACCCTCCCCTTCTCCAAAGTATTCTTTTTATTTTTAGAGTAGATTTCATATACCAATTTTCACGTCTGCAACCTTCAGTTTTTTGAAATATAAGTATAACTATACCCATAAAAATAATTCATCTTTTTCATTATCCAAAAACTGAAATACATGTTTCTTTATTTATAAAGGAGCTTCCAAATAAGAATTTCCACCTCTGTAACATCTTCAGTTTTTGAGATATCACTATCCCAATTAAAATAATTCACCCCCTTTTTCAGTCCTTTTTACCCCCTCCCCATTAAGTGGTTTTTCCGGAAAGAAAGAAATGCGTATTTTGTTTATTTTTAAAGGCGACTCCTACCAATCCCATCCGAAGAGGTATTTCCGAAAACAAAAAAATACATGTATATATATTTCGAAAAGAGATTAAAAATACCAATTTTCACGTCTCTAACGTTAAGTTTATGAGATGTTCTTTAGATATTCTCATTTTAAAAATTCACCCCTTTTTCAGTTCCCCTTAAGTGGATTTTCGGAAAATAAATCCTCTATGTTTCTTTCCTTTTCCAGGAGATTCCAAATACTAATCTTCACGTCTGTAACAATTTACGTTTCTGAGTTAAATTGTAGATATACTGTAGTCCTTTTCAAATTCACCCCCCTTGTCACTCCTGTTCATCCCCCATTGACTGGATTTTTCGAAAACCAAAAATACGTGTTTCTTTATTTTTACAGGAGATTTCAAACCAATTTTCATGTCTGTAACTTCTTAAATTTTTTGAGACATAACTATCTTCATAAAAGGTATTCAACCCATTTTCACCTTTTTTCACCCCCCTTAGGGGATTTTTCGGAAACAAAAAATGTTTTATTTTTAATGGAGATTTTAAATACCAATTTGTATGTCTGTAAACTTTCAAGTTTTTGAGATATAGATATGCTCATTTAAAGAATTATCCCCCCTTTTCACCCCCTTAGCGATGGGATATCCAAAAATGCTCCCTTAGTGAGAACGTACACTCTAATATAAATGTATCCCCAAAATTTTCTTTCTTTATGTCCAGTAATTTTGGCTCGGCGATGTTGAATCAGTCAGTCAGTCAGTCAGTCAGTCAGTCAGTCAGTCAGTTATTTTATACATATAGATTTCGGTCAACAGATCCTCAGAATAAGCACTCCGAAAGCGGTGGCAACTCCTCTAGAATCAACCGTTACACGGTACGTAATACGCCAACATTTTTGGAGGGAATCTAATATATTTGAAGGTAGCTTCACGATAGTAACGCTCTACAAACAGAATTACTGACGACACATAAAAGGATTGTGATGTTACGATTAAACATCCTGTTAGCGATGCCTGTCCAACAAGCTGTGTAAATGATACAGAAACGGTATTAATTAAGGTAATGGTGGTGTAAATCAACAGGATAAGCTGAATGAGTGTTTCGATTAGTGCCCATTAAGATAATGAACGTAGGTCTCTATTGACAATACAGGAAGTCAACAGTGATGAGAGCTACGATTAAATGAATTCGTCAGGGTGCTACATGTACGGTACCTATTACCTAAGACTGTTCGAGAAGTACTTCATCAAACCATGTTTAACATTGTTCCCCCGTGAAGTGAATTTCAAAAAAGATATTATTTAAGACAATTTAGCTCAAGGCTCCAATGACCAGTCCGGTATAAGCATATCAACAACTTCCAATAATCAACTAATGTTCTCCTTCTCGGAACTTAATATTTGATATAAAAGCTGAATGCAGGCATTTATACAAGTGGAGGTGCATACTTCCTCTAGTGCACTGTCACTGCATTGTCCTACATAGGTTTTGCTAGTTGCTTTACGTCGCACCGACACAGACAGGCGACGATGGGACGGGGAAGGGCTAGGAGTGGGAAGGAAGCGGCCGTGGCCTTAATTAAGGTACAGCCCCAGCATTTGCCTGGTGTGAAAATGGGAAACCACGGAAAACCATTTTCAGGGCTGCCGACAGTGGGGTTCGAACCTACTATCTCCCGAATACTGGATACTGGCCGCACTTAAACGACTGCAGCTATCGAGCTCGGTGTCCTACATAGGAGGCTTGCAATAGTGCCTAAACTACGCACTAGCCGCCAGGCTCTTGGAAAGTTGTAGCAAAGCAACTGATGAACCCACCGCGACATTGGGGCGAAACGACTGATAATTCCTAAAGGTCCACCTCTGTGATGCAGTGTTAATGTGATTAGCTGGCAAACGCGGAGACCCGGGAGGTCAACTGAGCAGAGGGGGTTCAATTCCCACCTCAGCCACCCTCAAAATGGTTCTCTCTGGTTTGCCACTTCTTCTCCAGGCGAATGCCGGGATGGTACCTAATTTAAGGCCACGACCACTTCCTTCCCACTTCCTTGCCTCTCTCTTCCAATTTTCCCATCCCCCACAAGTTCCATGTTCAGCATAGCAGGTGAGGCCACCTGACTGAGGTACTGGTCCTCCAATCCAGTTGTATCCCCGACCAAATATCTTACGCTTCACGACACTGCCCTTGAGGGAGTAAAGGTGGGATCTCTCATTGAGTCTGGGGGAAACCAACACTGGAGGGTAAACGGATTACATTTTTTTTGAAAGCCTAAAGAACTTGAATATCGTAAGAAAGTACCTGGTGGGACGTAAAACAAAAAACAAGCAATATTATTACAACTTTTTTTACAAGTTGCTTTACGTCGCATTGACACAGACAGGTCTTAGGGTGACGATGGGGCAGGAAAGGTCTAGGAGGGTAAGGAAGCGGTCGCGATCTTTATTTAAGTACAGCCCCAGTATTTGCCTGGTGTGAAAATGGTAAACCACGAAAAACCATCTTCAAGGCTGCCGACGGTGGGGCTCGAACCCAAAATCTCCCGAATACTGGATATTGGCCACACATAAGCGAATGCAGCTATCGAACTCGGTATATTAAAACAATACGTAGAGCTACCGGTTGTCATTAGAAATAGAAAACAAGAGAATACAACGCTCTATTCATAAGGGGAGCGAGGTAGCTGAGTGACATCGTTACGGCTTGTAACCAAGAAAGCCGCGCTTCTATTCCCCGATAAATGCGCACGATTTTTTCAAATGAACAGTCACATCCTTGTGGTTCGAAACCTACCTAAGCCGGAGATCCCGTGACTATGTTTACGATATCAACAGTTACATTAAACCACAATTAGTATCCTTCGCTCTCCATATATTGGTAGCTCGGTAACACCGAGCACTGGGAATCTGTAATGTCCATGGCTGAGCCTGTTCAGTAAAGAGCAGTCAGTGATATTTAAAATAAACTACAGGAGAAAGTCCCACATTGTAGAGATAAACATGGCTGTTGACCTTTAGAGAAATAACGGAATGTCATGGATTGTAGTAGATCGACCACCGATCTAACGGTTAAGGCGTTGGCTCCTACCTCAAAGATCCGAGGTCGATCTTCAACAGCAGCAAGAATTTGTACCCTGCCCCTTACTCTCCAGACAGATCCTGCATGACCCAACACTGATGTAAAAATGAGCACCTTAGGAATTTTGCCCATTCGTCATTTATATCAACGTTTTATTAAATCGTCATTTTATGATTCACAGAGACCCCATTTTTTGCGATTTCTTTTTTACGATTTCTTTAAATGATAACATATATGCACTATAACTGTTTCTGTCTGTACTAAAATCAGTCTGCAGTAACGAGTCACCATCACCATCAAGCGAAACCTGTCAGTCAAGATTACTGAGGATCGCCCGATAAGGTAAAGACTATCAACCGAAGACCCTCTGTTAACTTGTGTAAATAGCCAGTACATTAATTGCCCAGTATAAGAGAGAGAGAGAGAGAGAAGAGAGAGTGGTAATTGGGTCATCTTCGATTCAATTACTTCAATAAAACAGTCAGCATGTACTTGTAGCGCTTTAGCGTTATATGAAGCTCGCTTGCATGAGTTTAAGTGGCGGATTACGTGCAGATGTTATTTACATAAAACACTTCCTAATGGATACTACTGATCGAAACTACATATTGTACAAACTTTATAAATGAATAAAAATATAATTCTCATTTTTCTTGAATGGTGCCAGAGATTGATGCTAAATAATGTTGTCGGGACCACATTACGAATAAAGAAGTCTTGTACACAAGTACTCAGCGAAATTTGCACAAAATCTGACCCGAAAGTAGACTATGACTTGCAGACTATAATGTACTATGGATTGACATTTGAGAAATCCTGAAAAAACATTTGTGTGAGTACCTCCAGACGAACACATAGAGAATAGGAATGCCTTGTAACACCAGGCACAGAAAATTTGCAAAATGTGTTTTATATAAATAAATGGATGTCATCTGAAAACCTGACAGTGGATCGCAATCGCACGAGAAATGTCATCGGCCGTTATGCTAAGTAGGCCTAGCCTAGGAGGAGCTGGCTTAATAATGAACAAATCAAAGTGAGATGATGAATTCAATATTATCTTCCTTTTCCCCAAACGTAACATTAAAAATTGAAACTAAGTTTGTAGGTTGTCCGGCCCCGCGGTGTAGGGGGCAACGCGTCCGCCTGTCAGCCGACAGCCCCGGGTTCGATTCCCGGCAGAGTCAGGGGGTTTTAATTGTAAATGATTAATATCCCTGGCCTGGGGACTGGGTGTTTGTGCTGTGCTCAACGCTCCCTTCCTCACATTCAACACTCCACACTTCCGCAATTCAAATTACACGCAGGTTTATAACATACGATACAAGTAGGGACAAACGAACTCTATAGGTTGACGCCCCGAACAAATAGCATTTTAAGAAAGTTTGTAGGTTACACAGCAAGTAAGGTTTTTAAAATACAAATTTGCTTTACGTCGCACAGACGCAGATAGGTGTTATGGCGAAGATGCGATAGGAAAGGGCTAGGAGTGAAAAGGAAGCGGCCGTGACATTAATTGAAATACAGCCCAAGTATTTGCCTGGTGTGAAAATGGGAAACCACGGAAAACCATCTTCAGGACTGTCGACAGTGGGGTTTGAACCCACGTTCCCCCTTAAGCAAGCTCACAACTGCGCGATCCTAACTGCACGATCAACTTGGTCGGTGAATTAGGTGTAAGGAATCTACTAATATATGTTTACAAGAGAGGTAATAACCACGAGACTCATAATATCTCTGATTGTGACAATAATGGCATAGGGAAGGGACATTATTTTTACAATTGGCTTTACGTCGCACCGGCACATATACAGTAGGTCTTGTGGCCACGGGAAAGGAAAGGGCTAGGAGTGGGAAGAAAGCAACCGTGGACTTAATGAAGGTACAGCCCCAGCATGTGTCTGGTGTGAAAATAGGAAACTGTGAAAAACCATCCTCAGACATGCCGACGGTGGGTTCGAAGGGACAAGTAATATTTATTTTCTGATCAGCGGTGTTTCAAGTTTAATTGGATTTTAACTCAACGGTAGAAAAATGTTAATTAATAGGCCTACTTTACCTTGGGAATAATTTCCACAGAATCTTGCTGCCGCTACCAACAATACATGACATGCTAACCCTATGATCATTAGGACCATTAATGTGAGGTAAATCGTATAACATCAACTACAACTAAAATGTTTTCATTCCTCCCCTGAAGGGGGAGGCGGGCCTCTTAGACGGTGACGCCGTCTCTCAGGCCGGGAGATTTGTTACAGTGAAGGAGGTGCTCGGAGAAGGTGAGGGAGTTGGCGGCCGTGGCCTATACTAGGAACTGTCCCGGCATTCGTATTAGTGCAGGAGAATGGAAAACCACGGAAAATCATTCTCAAACACAGCCGACGGTTGGGGCCAGCCGTGAGGTCTAGCCCTTTTCCGTCTCCCGAATGCAGAAGCGTAGAGCCCCAGTAGAGCCGTGGCCACCCCTCCTCTGCTCGGTTGGCCGGTCGGAGTGCAGAGCTGTTGGACCACGGACCAGACGTGGCCACTTGTGGGCCGAGACACACTCTGCATCTACTGACGTATAATTGTATAAATATCAAGATACAACTTATTGTTGCATCCGTCGTTGATGGAAAGCAGGCCTGTAAACACTTCTGATCAGTTTAGTAAGCAATAACAATTAGTAACACAAGATATAGTCCGCCTCTGTGGTGTAGTGGTTAGCGTGATTAGCTGCCACCCCCGGAGGCCCGGGTTCGATTCCCGGCTCTGCCACCAAATTTGAAAAGTGGTATGAGGGCTGGAACGGGGTTCACTCAGCCTCGGGAGGTCAACTGAGTAGAGGTGGGTTCGATTCCCATCTCAGCCATCCTGGAAGTGGTTTTCCGTGGTTTCCCACTTCTCCTCCAGGCGAATGCCGGGATGGTACCTAACATAAGGCCACGGCCGCTTCCTTCCCTCTTCCTTGCCTATCCCTTCCAATCTTCCCATCCCTCCACAAGGCCCCTGTTCAACATAGCAGGTGAGGCCGCCTGGGCGAGGTACTGGTCATTCTCCCCAGTTGTATCCCCGACCAAGAGTCTGAGGCTCCAGGACACTGCCCTTGAGGCGGTAGAGGTGGGATCCCTCGCTGTGTCCGAGGGAAAAGCCGACCCTGGAGGGTAAACAGATGATGATGATGATGATGATGAACACAAGATATAACCTTCAGAAGTCTTGCTCAAATGGATGCAACCGCTCGCAAGGAAGGTCACTGTTGAAATAGTAATGACACAAAGTCAACTGTGTATACATTAAAAATAAGTCAGATGTTTTAGCTATGGTTGTAACTCACGCACAGCAGGTATTCCTCATTTATCCACAGTCATGTAACTCCAATACTCACCTGAAAAGAAACAGAAACACAATGTTGGAATTATTTTAAAAATTTTAAATGTATTTTGTGAGTTTCACTAATAGGGAAAGTTCTTACGATGGGGCAAAAGTTCCTTAGGGGGATCACTAAGTATCTAGGTGTTAATGTAAGGAAAGATCTTCATTGGGGTGATCACATAAACGGGATTGTAAATAAAGGTATAAATCTCTGCACATGGTTATGGAGTATTTAAGGGTTGTAGTTAGGATGTAAAGGGTCCGGCCCCGCGGTGTAGGGGGCAACGCGTCCACCTGTCACCCGGCGGCCACGGGTTCGATTTCCGGCCGGGCCAGGGGTTTTTAATTGTAAATGATTAATATCCCTGGCCTGGGTACTGGGTGTTTGTGTTGTCCTTAACGTTCCTTTCCTCACATTCAACACTCTACACTTCCGCAATTCCACTTACACGCAGGTTTATATCATAATGTGCAAGTAGTTGGAAAGATCTTTTAGAGGTCGACGCCACAAACACGTATCATCTATTTGTTCTGGGTGATTTCCGACAAAAGAGTAGCGTTATAAAAATCTTGTAAAGTTTGGGCAAGGAGACGAACTGCTCGACTTAGTGGTGGAATGTCATTAGTAGACGAATAAGTTTGAGTGGGTTTTTAAAAGTAGAAAATATCACAGTATGAAGATAAAGTTGTAATTCAAGAGAACAAATTGGGGCAAATATTCGTTTATGGGAAGGGGAGTTAGGGATTGGAATAATTTACTAAATAAGTTGTTCAATAAATTTCCAAATCCTTTGCAATTATTTAAAAAAGACTAAGTAGGCAATAGATAGGGAACCTGCCACTTGGGCGACTGCCCTCAATGCAGATCAGTGGTGACTGATTGACTGACTGATTGATTGATTGATTGATTGATTGATTGATTGATTGATTGATTGATTGATTGATTGATTGATTGATTGATTGATTTATTGATTGATTGATTGATTGATTGATTGATTGATTGATTGATTATGTGAAGCTATATTAATATTAAAAAGAGAGGACGTTTGTGAGGTTTTTTTGTATACAGGGTGATCTTCGAAACCGCTCAACCAATTACAGTACGTCTTACACCGTTAGAAAGCTCATTTCTTCCAGTTAATTACAATTTGTATATTATTTGTTTTATCTGTCGAACAAGTAGTTTAAATAACAATTTGAGCGTCTAAAAAATTGCGTATTTGAAACCCTTAAAAGTGAATTCCTTGATAAGTTATTATAGATACATCAAGATTGTATGAGTAAAATTTGTAGATATTAATGAAGTCTACGAAACAGTCAACGACAGCACATTATGTTTATCTTCCATTGATAACTCGTAATAAACTATTATATGGCTACATTTTTTTACAGTCCATCAAACAGCAAGGTGCTTGGACCAATGTCGTAAAAACATTAAGGATCTTATGAAAACGGACCCACAATAAGCGAAAGAATTTAATAACGACCCATAAGATTTATGATACAATATGTAGTTTCGATCAGTAGTATCCATTAGGAAGTGTTTTAAGTAAATAACGTCTGCACGTAATCCGCCACTTAAACTCATGCAAGCGAGTTTCATATAACGCTAAAGTGCTACAAGTACATGCTGACTGTTTTATTGAAGTAATTGAATCGAAGATGACCCAATTACCACACATACACACACTTATACTGGGCAATGAATGTACTGGCTATTTACAAAAGTTTATTGTCTTAACAGAGGGTCTTCGGCTGGCAGTCTTTGCCTTATCGGGCGATCCTCCGTAATCTTGACTGACAGGTTTCGCTTGATGGTGATGGTGATTCGTTACTGCAGACTGATTTTAGTACAGACAGAAACAGTTATAGTGCATATATGTTATAATTTAAAAAATCGTGAAAAAACCGTTCGCAAAAAATGGGGTCTCTGTGAATCATAAAATGGTGATTTAATAAAACGTTGATATAAATGACGAATCTGAAGAGCATAAGGATTATTTCAGAACATTGAATTCTATCCACTGAGACTTACTGCTAAAAAGTTAGATAAAACTCAATCTTCTTCTTCTTCTTCTTCTCCTTCTTCTCCTCTTCTTCTTTACCTAACGCTTTTTCAACACCTGTGGGGTCAGGGGTGCGAACTGCGTCGCACATGTGGATTTGGCCCTTTATGGAGGGATATAATCACTATTGCGGTTTCTGTGGTGGTTGGTAGTGTAGTGTGTTGTGTAAATATGAAGAGGAGAGTGTTGGTACGGACACAAACACCCAGTCTCCGAGCCAGAAGCGATTAAAATCCCCGACGAAGGTCAGTACGCTGACAATTCTGCCAACGAGTCGGACATAAAACTCCATTTTCTATCGAGCAATAATTACCGATGCGTTTTGTAGAAAAATACAGAAAAGTTTTTACAATCAAGTACAATAGAAACAATATTAATATTTTGGTCTTACGTACCATTAACTACTTTACGGTTTTAAAGGAAATTTAGCGAAGACGCCGAGGTGCTGGAATTTTGTCCCGCAGGAGTTTTCTTTCGTGGCCGTAAATCTACCTACACTAGGTTGAGCACCTTCAAATATCTCCTGGGTGAGCCGCGATCGAACCCGCTAATGTGAGGTTATAAGACTAGCGCTATACCGTCTGAGCAGCTCAGCCCGGCACAATAGAAATAAAACCGACTCCGTAGAGACTAGGAAGGTCCTTTGGAGGGGTGAAAGGTAAAGACTTCCGTCATTCGTAAACTGAACACCCAGTGGGATAAAGAGATCAGCTCTTTGCTCTCAGGAACTAACTTGGTGTAGGCAGCTATTTGGCTGACTACTGAAATCAAAGTCTCTAAAGCAAATTTGTAATCCTTCTGGTTTAACAACCCTACTGTAGTGTCTAAACTTGGCTCTTATTATATAAGTTTTCCATAAGCTGATAAGCCCATCCTTATTTCCAGATCCTGCCACTGATGGCTTCCTGTTCTAGTCCATTCTGGTGGATTACTTCACTCAGAAACTTGAATTACTTAACCCGTACAATTTTCTCACAATATTTATTTTCTTGGACTCTGATTCCACTTTAAACTACTGATAGCCCTCGACTATCCGTCTAAATGCACCCCTGTCACTGAGTTTATATGCTGGATACTTATCTGTCTGAGATCTTTCTCGTATTTTAGGAACCACCTTACCATCGCCGCCTCTGGTCCTGTGACATCCCAGACTTTCTTATTCAGTCATACGGCAAATGCACCCGCAGAACAGTAAACGTTTCATTTCCAATGAGGGTGTTATTGGTTCTGTCTTGCTGTATAATTTCTCATATGATCTCTTTAGTATCCACCTGTCAACCCACTTGCTTCCTACAATATTTCTTAACATGTGCTTGTTGTTTAAAAAGAATAGTTTTCTTTAGTAGCTGGCTGACTACTGGAAGTCAAAGTCTCTGAAGCATATTATAATCCTGGTTTAACAACCATACTGTGAAGTCTAAGCTTGCATTCTTACTCTTATTATATATGTTTTTCGACATCTGATATACCCATTCTAATTTCCAGATCCTGACACTATTCGAGTACATTCTGCTGGATTACTTCACCCAGAAACTTGAACTCCTTGGCCTTTTACAATTGAGTTAGTGGTTATCTATTCTGGTTCACCACTGATGATCGTAATGTACTTTGTCTTCACAATCGCAATCACGAGATTAGCGTATTTGAGCATCTTTAAATATCACCGAAATGAACCTGGATAGAACCCACCGGCTTTAGCTCAGAAAGTCAGCGCAACACCATCTGAGCCATTCAGCTCGGCGGTTACTTGGAAATTTTCAATCAAAATCACTACTGATCTGCATTTAGGGCAGTCACCCAGGTGGCAGATTCCCTATCTGTTGTTTTCCTAGCCTTTTCTTAAATGATTGCAAAGAAATTGGAAATTTATTGAACATCTGCCTTGGTAAGTTATTCCAATCTCTAACTCCCCTTCCTATAAACGAATATTTGCCCCAATTTGTCTTCTTGAATTCCAACTTTATCTTCATATTGTGATCTTTCCTACTTTTAAAGACACCATCCAAACTTATTCGTCTACTGATGTCCTCCCACGCCATCTCTCCACTGACAGCTCGGATCATACCACTTAGTCGAGCAGCTCGTCTCCTTTCTCCCAAGTCTTCCCAGCAACATTTTTGTAACGCTACTCTTTTGTCGGAAATCGCCCAGAACAAATCTAGCTGCTTTTCTTTGGATTTTTTCCAGTTCCTGAATCAAGTAATCCTGGTAAGGGTCCCATACACTGGAGCCATACTCAAGTTGAGGTCTCACCAGAGACAAATATGCTCTCTCCTTTACATCCTTACTACAACCCCTAAATACTCTCATAACCATGTGCAGAGATCTGCACCCTTTATTTACAATCATATTTATGTGATTTCCCCAATGAAGATCTTTCCTTATATTTATACCTAGGTATTTACAATGATCCCCAAAGGGAACTTTCACCCCATCAACGCAGTAATTAAAACTGAGAGGACTTTTCCTATTTGTGAAACTCACAACCTGACTTTTATCCCTGTTTATCATCATACCATTTCCTACTGTCCATCTCACAACGTGTAGTATTACTATGACTCAGCGTATGATATTACAATTGAGGAGCTATCTGACGGTCTAGACCAGGGCCTCTCAGAGTGCATGCACTGTGCACGGTGCAAAAGACGACTTCGCTTGGTTGACCAGAGTGCAGACCCCCCACTCCTCGATTTGGAGCAATAGCGCTCTCTCTCTCTCTCTCTCTCTCTCTCTCTTTCCCCACGCCTATCTCGCTCGCTTCCCCTGTCTCCCTCTTCCTCACTTGCTCCGTAGCGCTCCAAATCCGAGCTGAGTTGAGCCGAGTTGAGCTGAGCTTAGCCGAGTAGCCCATAGACGAAGCGTTGGTCCGAGCCGAGCCGAGCCGAGCGGGACCGATGCACTGTGCACAGGAACTCTGCGCCGCTGTTAGCACGCGTGAGATTTTGGGCGTTTGAGAGGCCCCGGTCTAGAGAGCCAAGAATACGGCCGAGAGGATTCGTCGCAATGAGTAAAGAACTGGAATCACAGATAATTCTATTCACGAATGATGTTATACTGTGAAGAGTAGCAGGATTGTGAGCGCCTGCAGAGGGACTTAAGCCATGTTGTGAGATGCACAGCAGACAATGGTATAAATGTAAATAGGATGAAAAGTCAAGTTGTTTCACCAAGGGGAGAAGTCCTATCAGTTTTAATTACTGTGTTTATGGGGTGACAGTACCTCGAGGGGAACACTGTGAGTATCTAGGTGTTAATATAAGGAATTATCTTCATTGGGGTAATCATATGAACGAAGTTGTTAAGAAAGGTTACAGATCTCTTCACATGGTTATGAGAGTATTTCGGGTTTGTATTTCGGGTTTGTAGTAAGGATATCAAGAAGGGGGCGTATAAGTCTCTTGTAAAATCGCAGTTAGGATAAAGTTTCAGTGTATGGGAGGACCCTCACCAGGACTACTCGATACGAGAACTCGAAAAAATTCAAAGAAAGACAGGGAAACGTTCGATATTTTTCCAAGTTCTTTGAAAATGTTCAAGAAAAAGCCATCAAACAGTTGATAGAGAATCTGCCATCTGGGTGATGACCGACAAAGAAATAGTGTTAAAAAATGTTGCAAATTTGGGCTGGAAAGACTTGGGAGTAAGGAAACGAGCTGCTCGACTATGGGGTGTGTTTCGAGCTGGCAGCGGAGAGTTGTCGTGGAATGACATAAGTAAACGAATAGGCTTGAGTGGAGGTTTTAAAAGTAGGAAAGTTCATAATGTGAAGATAAAATTTGAATTTAAGAAGACAAATTGGGACAAATATTCATTTATAGGACGAGAAGTAATGAATTGGATTCAAGTATCAAGGGAAATGTTCGATAAATTTCCAATTTCTTTGAAAATGTTCAAGAAAAAGCCATCAAACACTTGATAGGGAATCTACCACCTGACCGACAGCCTTAAATGCAGATGGCATTAATTGATCGATTGAATGATTTTGGTTGATTGATCGATCGATTGATCGATCGATTGAATGATTGATTGACTGATTTATTTATTGATGGACTGATTGATTGGCTGATTTAGTGATTGATTGATCGATTGATTGATTGATTGATTGATTGATTGATTGATTGATTGATTGATTGATTGATTGATTGATTGATTGATTGATTGATTGATTGATTGATTGATTGATTGATTGATTGATTGATTGATTGATTGATTGTGCGTTACCCCGTAATCTGCAGGCCTTGTGACTGAGCAGATGTCACTTGGTAGGTCAAGGTCCACCAGGTCTGTGTGTTTCAGAGATCATCGTCGTTATTACAGTAACTGTTTGCTGTTTCCAGAGAAGTTTGATTTTTTCTTCCATATCCAGGTAGTTTTCATTTTATGGGAATAGGGTATAACAATGTCAATTGTTCATGTTTCCTTACACAGTTTACCTGCGACCAATGAGAGCAGGGTTTCTTTAGCAACTTGACCTCCCGAGGCTGAGTGAACCCCATTCCAGCCCTCGTACCACTTTTCAAAATTTGTGAAGAGCCCTGAATCGACTCCGGGCCTCCGGGGATGGCAGCTAATCACGCAAACCACTACACCACAGAGGCGGACTAATAATAACAAGAATATAACATTGACATTTCGTATTCTCGTTCCGAGGTGGTGTGGTTCTTTTCAGACACTTTCGTCTCAAACCTAGGTGAGCTGCATGAACCTTTCTAACCACATACCAGCCCTCCTGTGAATATTAAATTTCTGGCAGTACCGGGGATTGTACCCAGACCTCCACGTATAGCAGCTAATAGCGCTGTTACACTACAAGGTTGATGATGATGATAATAATAATAATAATAATAATAATAATAATAATAATAATAATAATAATAATAATAATAATAATAATAATAATAATAATAATAATAGCTAGCTCCAGATTTAACAAAATAAAAGCAGTCTGCTAACCGCACCAGAAACTCGTGTTGTTATCAAACTGTAATCAAGCTGAGGTTATGACAAAAGAACGGAGCCATCTGCGAAAGGTGGGCGGTACATGCATTGTGCTAGGTTAACGCCCGCTGACCATTGTCAGTGCCGGATGCGTTCACGTGCAGTCAGCTCTAATCACGCAAGAAACATGAACCAAGCTGATGTGCAACTGGCTGCTGGCTATACCACATGTTAATAAGCCCGTGTTCAACATTCCAGTGTAAACCCACTTCTCATTAGCAACTCCTGGTGGCCTTCATCAAGGCAGTCGTTTTGAAGTTGTGATGGATAATGCATAAATGGCTTCTAGAAATCACTGATTCATTTCCGTCTAAATTTCAACTGGAAATATGTCTTATGGCTGGGGGTCATCTGAAATTTGCGTTACAGAAGTTAGCTTGACGGAAGTTAGTGTGACAGAGGTGTAAACCCAGCAACCGTCCAGGCAGTGATGTAAGGTATGGACGGTTGAATGGCCAGACAATGTTACCCAGCAACCGTGCAGGCAGTGATGGAAGGTATGGACGGTTGAATGGCCAGACAATGTTACCTAGCAACCGTGCAGGCAGTGATGGAAGGTATGGACGGTTGAATGGCCAGACAATGTTACCTAGCAACCGTGCAGGCAGTGATGTAAGGTATGGATGGTTGAATGGCCAGACAATGTTACCTAGCAACCGTACAGGCAGTGATGTAAGGTATGGATGGTTGAATGGCCAGACAATGTTACCTAGCAACCGTACAGGCTATGTCTTGCGGTCATCTGAAATTAGCAGCCGTTGATAGATGGCCATGACCGAGAGACATATTTATGACATTTGATTTTCGCAAAGGGAAAAGTGGTTTTTAATTTTGGTAACACTTTCTTACACGCAAGGCATGTTTAGGAATGAGAAAAAGCATAGAAAAATTATGTGAAACGATTCCTGAATTAGCAGAGAGGTGAGATCCTTACTTTGTGCTTGCCAGGAACCTGCAATTTAGCCCGAGAATTATTTTTACTCATATTTATTTACAATTTGCTTGACGTCGCACCAACACAGATAGGTCTTACGGTAAAGATGGGAAAGGAAAGGGCTGGAAGTAGGAAGGAATGGACCGTGGCCTTAGTTAAGGTCCAGCCGCAACATTTGCCTTGTATGAAAATGAGAAAGCACGGAAAACCATCTTCAGGGCTGCCGATAGTGGGGTTTGAATCCACTATCTCCCGAATGCAAGCTTACTTCCAGGAATTAACCGCACGACCAGCTCACTCGGAATTCTTACTTATAAAGAAGAAGTAAAACCGAGACTTTGTAAATGTGCGAAATGCGACTATTTTTTTTTTTTTTTTTTTTGCTATTGGCTTTACGTCGCACCGACACAGATGTGTCTTATGGCGACGATGGGACAGGAAAGGGCTAGGGCTGTGAAGGAAGCGGTCGTGGCCTTAATTAAGGTACAGCCCCAGCATTTGCCTGGTGTGAAAATGGGAAATCACGGAAAACCATCTTCAGGGCTGCCGACAGTAGGGTTCGAACCTACTATCTCCCGAATACTGGATACTGCGACTAATTTCTGTGATGAAGGTAATTTTCCCATTGTTTCCAATAAAAACTAACCCCATGGCACTATAGCCTTGAAGGGCCTTGGCGTACTAAGCGACCGCTACTCAACCCGAAGACCTGCAGATTACGAGGTGCCGTGTGGTCAGCACGACGAATCCTCTCGGCCGTTATTCTTGGCTTTCTAGACCGGATTGTTTCCAACAGAGTTCGCATCATGTGAGGTCACGGGACATTGATGCATGTATCAGTGCTAACAGGGGGGCACGAACGAGTTGGGCCCCACGGTCAAAACATTCCCCTGCGGATTACCGTTGATCCTCGAATGGTCGTCTAGCTCTGTGTGGTAAGTTTCTCCATTTGTTAATGTTCGGCCGCTCGTTTTTACTTCAATGTCCTTCTTAATATTAACAAACCAAAAAAAAAAAAACCCATGGCACTACAGCCCTTGAAGGGCCTTGGCCTATCAAGCGACCGCTACTCAACCCGAAGACCTGCAGATTACGAGGTGCCGTGTGGTCAGCACGACGAATCCTCTCGGCCGTTATTCTTGGCTTTCTAGACCGGGACCGCCATCTCACCGTCAGTTGCTCCTCAATTCTAATCATTTAGGCTGAGTGGACCTCGAACCAGCCCTCAGGTCCAGGTAAAAATCCCTGACCTGGCCGGGAATCGAACCCGGAGCCTCCGGGTAAGAGGCAGGCACGCTTTCCCTACACCACGGGGCCGGGCTTAATATTAACAAGTATCAACAAGTATCAATTAAAGACAGTTATTAAATGATTAATCCCCATTTAATGCTTACAATAATAATACCTCAATTAACAAACATGAGACCGAGCAAGTGGGCGTGCGGTTAGGGTCGCGCAGCTGTGAGCTAGCAGTCGGGAGATAGTGGTTTCGAACTCCAATGTCGACAACCCTAAAGATAGTTTTCCGTGGTTTCCTATTTTAACACCAGGCAAATGCTGGGGTTGTACCTTAATTAAGGCCACGGCCGCTTCCTTTCCCATCGTCACCATAAGACCTATCAGTATCGATACGACGTAAAGCAAATTGAAAAAATATGAAATAAGGTTACAAAAAATATATTTGATTAAATCATTACTTAATCACTAAGCCTAACCCAACCTAATGTAGTACAGACTCTACACCGCATATAAAACTTATTTTAACTGTCTGTTTTTAACTGATTTCGAAACGTTATGACTACTGGGGTGTAGTTCCATTGGGACATTCGACCCTCCCTCAGAGCTGACCATGGGCTCAAGTCAACCATCCTTTTTATGGGCATCACTGAACGTGGGCCCAACTCAGATCTTAATTTTGAACATCTCTTTATGAGGTATGCTTGTGTGTTCTGTTTCAGTGTATTTCTGGTGATTAATGTGCTATGCTGAGTTGTAGAAAATGAGTTCTAACATGGCATAAAGCGTTTCCGAACCCGAGTCCATACAACATGTTTTCTTCTTCTACAAGTGAAGATTGTGTCCTGAACGTTCGGCCGTATCTTACTGTTCCACCCTGTCTACGGTATGCATGTGTAATCTTTTATCGGCACAAGAGAGGAAAATTCCGAATTCTTGTTCAGAATCACTCATACTGTATACTGTACAGAATAGTAAATACATTATATGATTGTGAACAACTGCAAAAGAGACCTTGACATAGCTGTGAAAAGGACAGCAGGCAATTGTGTGACAATAAACGAGGTGAAGAGTCGGATTCCAAGTTTTAAAAAAAGAAAAAAAATTGCCCGCGGTCTTAATTACTGTGTTGGTGTACGGCTCCATGGCTAAATGGTTAGCGTGCTGGCCTTTAGTCACAGGGGTCCCGAGTTCGATTCCCGGCAGGGTTGGGAATTTTAACCATCATTGGTTAATTTCTCTAACACGGGGGCTGGGTGTAGGTGCCGCATTCATCATCATGTCATCCTCATCACGACACGCAGATCCCCTAAGGGCGTCAAATCAAAAGACCTGCACCTGGCGGACACTCCCGGCAATAAAAGCCATACGCCATTTAATTTCACTGTGTTGTTGGGGTGAAAGAACCTTATGGCGATCACTGTAAGTACCTAGGTGTTAAAATAAGGAATAACCTTTATTGAGGAAACCACGTTAACGAGGTTGTAAATAGGGGGTGCAGATATCTGTACACGGTTTTCAGGGTATTTAGGAGTTGTAGCAAGTGTGCAAAAGAGAGGGCGTTTAAGTCACTGGTGAGATCCCAATTGGAGTACAGTTCCTGTACCCGGATTACTTGATTCGAGAGCTCGAAAGGATCCAAACGAAAGCAACATGATTTGCTCTAGGTGTTTAATTAATGTCAATGGTTTTACATTCCACTAACTACTACTTTTAAGGTTTTCGGTGTCCTGATATGCCAGAATTTTGTCCCAAAGGAGTTCTTTAACACGCCAGTAAATCCACCCTCACGAGGCTGACGTGTTTCAGCACCTTCAAATACCACCGAACTGAGTCGGGATAGAACCTGCCAACTTGAGCTCAGAAGGCCAGCGCTCGACTTCTTGAACTACTAAGCCCAGCGTTCTACGTGTTTTTTGACAGACCATTAGTGTTAACTAAATGTTACAATCTTTGGGAATGGGAAGATTTGGGAGTAAGGATCTGCCAACTGGGCGAATGCTCTAAACGTAGATCTGCATAGCTTTAGCCGATACATTTGTTACAATTATTAATTCTGCTAAGAAACTGTGTTTTTATATATGAATTTAAAATAGCGAAGGTCATTCCACTATATAATGGATGGCACAAAGAAATGTCATCTCTCCTCTCGAAATCGGAATGTCTTTAAAATTGTTTATATTTGCTACGTTTTGAAATTGTTGCTGAATAAAGAACTCTTTGTCCAGGCCATGAAGACACCTCGAGAAATGGAAGGTAATGCTTCCACTGTCCGTATGAGCTTGCATCCGGGAGATACTGGGTTCGAACCCCACTGTCGGCAGCCCTAAAGATGGTTTTCCGTGGTTTCCCATTTTCACACCAGGCAAATGATGGTGCTGTACCTGAATTAAGGCCACGGCCGCTTCCTTCCCACTCCTAGGCCTTTCTTGTCCAATCGTCGCCATAAGACCTATCTGTGTCGGAGCGACGTAAAGCAAATAGCAGCCACTGCCCGTAACCTCAGCATTAAGTGGGGAAGATTGATTAAGAGTCTTGGCGCAGTCTGAGAACATCCTCAGCCGTACTGACTGGCCGAGTCCACTGCCTCACGAATCAGACAACTCCTCAGTTGGTTCCACGAGGCTGAGTGTACCCCACTTCAGGTCACAGTCCACTATAAAAATCCTCAGACTGTCAGGAATCGAACCTGAGAGCTCCAGGTAAGAGGCAAGTACGTTACGCCAACACCGCGAGGCTGGCTCCGTTCCTCTTTACTTCCAGGAATTAAGCAGGTGCTCATTTCTGTGGCTGGCTGAGAGAAACTCAAAATAAAATGCCTCGCCATTAGTGGAAGTCTTGTTTCTACAATATTTTATCGACTTCCAGAGTATTAAGGAAACCCACGTTCTTCCAGGTGGACCGGATAGTCATCACTTCCCGGTTAGGGAGCTCCCTAATAATAATAATAATAATAATAATAATAATAATAATAATAATAGATTAGATAAACAATTGATAAGGAACATGCTATAGCCGTAACTGCAGATCAATGATTGATTGATTGATTGATTGATTGATTGATTGATTGATTGATTGATTGATTGATTGATTGATTGATTGATTGATTGATTGATTGATTGATTGATTGATTGATTGAATAGTTTCCAGACATTCGACCGGGTCAGGAATCGAATGAATGAAGCCTCCATCCATCGGTGAGGATAGGGATTTTGCCGGCTGTCGAAGCCTGTCCTACTCCGCTGGGGCAATGATTAATGACGGACAAATGAAATGAAATGATAGTGGAGAGTGTTGCTGGAATGAAAGGACGACAGGGAAAATCGGAGTACGCGGAGAAAACCCTGTCCCACCTACTTTTTCCAGCACAAATTGCACATGGAGTGACCTGGATTTGAACCACGGAAACCCCGAGAGGCCAGAGCACTGCCACCTGAGCCACGAATGCTCTACAGTCTAATAACCGTTACCCTGACTCAGATATTTAAAAAACCATGGCACTACAACTCAGTTGGGCCTTGGCCTACCAAGCGGCAGTTGCTCAGTCCGATGGCCTGCAAATTACGAGGTGACGGGTGATCAGAGTGGCGAATCTTCTCAGCTGTTATAATTGGCTTTCCAGATCTGGGCCACTACCTCATCGTCAGATTGCTCCTCAAATGTTCTTGCGTGGGCTGAGTGGACCTCCAACCGGCTTTTTGATCCAGATAAATGTCCCTTAGCTGGCCGGGAAACGAACCCAAGGCCTTCGGGTCCCTAGATCACGGGGCAGCTTACGATATAAGCTACAGAGCCATGTTCATACTAAGACATCGCTACTGAACCATATTCGGTACAGAACCAAAAACATTATTGGAAAATGAGATAAAAGAGGGCGCTTCCAGCACTTCAGCAGCAGTTCATGGGTCACTGGTCCTCTCAATCACTACATTGAGACTACGCCTGAGCTGTGAAAGGTCAAGCTCTACTCACCGATTATCAAGTTCTTATTTTTAGTGATCATAAAATTAGTCTGCTGCAGTGGCGAGAGGTCATCACCAGGTCATTAACAGCATTACATTTGAATATGACCCATAAAATGCAATGAATATGTAAATGCTTTCGTTTACTTCACAAATATGGAGAAGAAGAATATCAGATAGCATGCTAAGAAATGAGGTTTAGCAAGGGATACGACGAGGTAGGTTTCAGGAAGAATCATTTGTTAATCTCCGTGACAACTAGTGACAGTCGCAAGATTCGTTAAGGATGAAGCTATCTTCTTTCAATATCCACTCAGTTTAACTCGCTTTTAAACGTTTTAGTCTGTCGAACAAGAATATAACAATTATTTAATTATAATAAAAATATAGGACTTTTATCCACTTTATTGAATACACATGTTGTTAACTCTAAAGTGAACACATGAATAGTTTAAATCAGAGACATGTTTCGATCCTTCGGATCATCATCAGGACATAAAAATGTTATAAAATTAAAATATCAAGACATTTATGTAAAGTTTATTCTCTCATTGGGATCTTCTTTCGTGAAAAACTTCGTGTGTATTTCTCGTCATTTTTGTAAATATTGTTATGAAGTTCTTAGTTTCTGTAGATATATAATGGAATTTTGTTGACTTTTATGTGTCTGTTGGTTTTCTTATAGGTAACTTGGACCAAGGTCGATGTTGTGGTTGTTAATCTTCTAAGAGCTATAAAATCGTGATTTCATGGAATGGAATCTACCTAATTAAAAGAAATAAGTTTCATAATGATAGATCAGTATTGAACTGTGATTACAATAGAGTAAATTAATATATTATTTTGGGTCCACCTTTTCAATACAAAATGTAAATAGTTTAAATTACATAGGGACTAGTTTCGACCTAGTAATAGGTCATCATCAGCCTGAAGTAAATTAAAGCGTAAATATCGAAGAAAAATAAACAATGTAAACACAAGCACAGTCTTTTTAAAGGTACATACCATGTGGGATATTGAGTAGCAATATATTAAAAATAATAACTCTTTCAATTGACGAAGCACTGAGTGGAAGTTATGTTGTTTAATTATGAATAAAGTTCAATGCGCCGTATAGCATTAAAAGTCCAGTGTGCACTAAAAGATGTTATAAAAAAGAATCATCAGTTGAATGCTGGCTTCTTGAGTTTGCTGTTGTATATTCGAAGAAGTTACGTCATTTTTTAAGGTATTCATAGACGTCAAAACACATGGATGTTGGAAAGGCTCTTCAGTTTTTTGGAACTAGGTAATTGTTGCGCGTGGAGGCTTAGGAGTCCAGAGAAGCGCTATATTATGTTAAAAAATAGAGATCCATAAAAAAATCCCGTGCGTCGTATAAAAATGACAAGTTGTGAAGTGGAAATCGAAAAAGGTTGGTTTTCAAGCGATGATGTTGTTCATTCAGAGATCAATTGAAATTAGAGTACCGTTAACATTGTCTTCTCAAGATGTTTATAAACTAGAAATAATTGTCGATGCGAAGTAAGATGCTAGAAGAAAGCTCTTCTGCTTCTGGAATCTTGAAGGACGATGGATGTTTCACGAGGCGGAATAACATATATGGAGTTAAATAAAGGTGGATATAAATTCGCAGTTCAATGCGGACCATAATATTGACCTTACCTACCACCATTTCTCTCTTCAGCTTATCACAACACGCGTAAATTCCTTTATGACATATTTTATTTAAACATTTTCTTCCACCTGACCAAATTTATTTATTTCTTACTGCCATTTATTCAGAGTCAATTTTATGGTCCGCATTGAACTGCGAATTTATATCCACCTTTATTTAACTCCATATATGTTATTCCGCCTCGTGAAACATCCATCGTCCTTCAAGATTCCAGAAGCAGAAGAGCTTTCTTCTAGCATCTTACTTCGCATCGACAATTATTTCTAGTTTATAAACATCTTGAGAAGACAATGTTAACGGTACTCTAATTTCAATTGATCTCTGAATAAACAACATCATCGCTTGAAAACCAACCTTTTTCGATTTCCACTTCACAACTTGTCATTTTTATACGACGCACGGGATTTTTTTTATGGATCTCTATTTTTTAACATAATATAGCGCTTCTCTGGACTCCTAAGCCTCCACGCGCAACAATTACCTAGTTCCAAAAAACTGAAGAGCCTTTCCAACATCCATGTGTTTTGACGTCTATGAATACCTTAAAAAATGACGTAACTTCTTCGAATATACAACAGCAAACTCAAGAAGCCAGCATGCAACTGATAATTCTTCTTTATAACATCTTTTAGTGCACACTGGACTTTTAATGCTATACGGCACACTGAACTTTATTCATAATTAAACAACATAACTTCCGCTCAGTGCTTCGTCAATTGGAAGAGTTATTATTTTTAATATATTGCTACTCAATATCCCACATGGTATGTACCTTTAAAAAGACTGTACTTGTGTTTACATTGTTTATTTTTCTTCGATATTTACGCTTTAATTTATTTCAGACCGGGCGAGTTGGCCGTGCGCGTAGAGGCGCGCGGCTGTGAGCTTGCATCCGGGAGATAGTAGGTTCGAATCCCACTATCGGCAGCCCTGAAGATGGTTTTCCGTGGTTTCCCATTTTCACACCAGGCAAATGCTGGGGCTGTGCCTTAATTAAGGCCACGGCCGCTTCTTTCCAACTCCTAGGCCTTTCCTATCCCATCGTCGCCATAAGACCTATCTGTGTCGGTGCGACGTAAAGCCCCTAGCAAAAAAAAAAAAAAACTAGCAAAAAAAAATTTATTTCAGGCTGATGATGACCTATTACTAGGTCGAAACTAGTCCCTACGTAATTTAAACTATTTATATTTTGAATTGAAAAGGTGGACCCAAAATAATATATTAATTTACTCTATTGGAATCTACCTATCTATTAGAAGACGTGGTGAATTTAGGTATTGACATCAAATTGCATGAAGGAGACGAGCTGCTCGACTAAGTGGTATGTTCCGAGCTGTCAGTGGGGAAATGGCGTGGAATGACATTAGTATACGAATAAGTTCGAGCAGTATCTTTAAAAGTAGGAAAGATCACAATATGGAGATAAAGTTGTAATTCAAGAGGAAAAATTGAAGCAAATATTATTTTATGGGAAGGGGAGTTGGGGATTAGAATAACTTATCAAGGGAGATGTTCAATAAATTTCCAATTTATTTGCAATTTTTTCAAAAAAAGCTACGAAAACAACAGATAGGGAATCTTCCACCTGGGCTGCAGATCAGCATTGATTGATTGGTTGATTGGCTGATTGATTTCACAGCGTTCTAAGTCGCGAAGTCACACCCGATTCAGACACCACTTCCACATAACCGAGTGAAGCACCTCTCTTTCAGAATACCGTAATAGCAAGCTTCTACTCTACGCCAGAGCGCTTCAGACACGCTGAAGTGAGAAAGACGGAATGCCGAGCCATATCCGTACAGGCCATGAAGGTCCTCGGAGGAGTGGAAGGTAAAGGTGTCCACTTTCCTTAACCTCGGCACTAAGTGAGGTAGATTGGTTAGCTCTATACCTGGCCACCTTTGCCTTAAGGAATTAACCTAGTACTCACTTGTTGTGTAGGTTGAGTGAACCTCGCCGCTATATGTAATTCCAGAAGTAGAGTTCTCCTTTCACAAATTTTTCGACTTCCTAACAGACAGACAGCAGATAATGGTATGTTGTAAACGGGATGAAAAATCAGGCTGTAAATGTCATTAAAGTACCCTACAGGGATCGCAGTATGTACGCGAGTGTTTATATAAGGAAAGACGTTCAGCGGAGTAATCACATTAATGAGGATCCCACATGGTATGTACCTTTAAAAAGACTGTACTTGTGTTTACCTTGTTTATTTTTCTTCGATATTTACGCTTTAATTTATTTCAGACCGGGCGAGTTGGCCGTGCGCGTAGAGGCGCGCGGCTGTGAGCTTGCATCCGGGAGATAGTAGGTTCGAATCCCACTATCGGCAGCCCTGAAGATGGTTTTCCGTGGTTTCCCATTTCCACACCAGGCAAATGCTGGGGCTGTGCCTTAATTAAGGCCACGGCCGCTTCTTTCCAACTCCTAGGCCTTTCCTATCCCATCGTCGCCATAAGACCTATCTGTGTCGGTGCGACGTAAAGCCCCTAGCAAAAAAAAAAAAACTAGCAAAAAAAATTTATTTCAGGCTGATGATGACCTATTACTAGGTCGAAACTAGTCCCTACGTAATTTAAACTATTTATATTTTGAATTGAAAAGGTGGACCCAAAATAATATATTAATTTACTCTATTGGAATCTACCTATCTATTAGAAGACGTGGTGAATTTAGGTATTGACATCAAATTGCATGAAGGAGACGAGCTGCTCGACTAAGTGGTATGTTCCGAGCTGTCAGTGGGGAAATGGCGTGGAATGACATTAGTATACGAATAAGTTCGAGCAGTATCTTTAAAAGTAGGAAAGATCACAATATGGAGATAAAGTTGTAATTCAAGAGGAAAAATTGAAGCAAATA
Source organism: Anabrus simplex (assembly GCF_040414725.1). Taxonomy (NCBI): domain Eukaryota; kingdom Metazoa; phylum Arthropoda; class Insecta; order Orthoptera; family Tettigoniidae; genus Anabrus; species Anabrus simplex. The sequence goes on along the minus strand of NC_090265.1, from coordinate 1,640,706,363 downwards.
TTATTTTATGGGAAGGGGAGTTGGGGATTAGAATAACTTATCAAGGGAGATGTTCAATAAATTTCCAATTTATTTGCAATTTTTTCAAAAAAAGCTACGAAAACAACAGATAGGGAATCTTCCACCTGGGCTGCAGATCAGCATTGATTGATTGGTTGATTGGCTGATTGATTTCACAGCGTTCTAAGTCGCGAAGTCACACCCGATTCAGACACCACTTCCACATAACCGAGTGAAGCACCTCTCTTTCAGAATACCGTAATAGCAAGCTTCTACTCTACGCCAGAGCGCTTCAGACACGCTGAAGTGAGAAAGACGGAATGCCGAGCCATATCCGTACAGGCCATGAAGGTCCTCGGAGGAGTGGAAGGTAAAGGTGTCCACTTTCCTTAACCTCGGCACTAAGTGAGGTAGATTGGTTAGCTCTATACCTGGCCACCTTTGCCTTAAGGAATTAACCTAGTACTCACTTGTTGTGTAGGTTGAGTGAACCTCGCCGCTATATGTAATTCCAGAAGTAGAGTTCTCCTTTCACAAATTTTTCGACTTCCTAACAGACAGACAGCAGATAATGGTATGTTGTAAACGGGATGAAAAATCAGGCTGTAAATGTCATTAAAGTACCCTACAGGGATCGCAGTATGTACGCGAGTGTTTATATAAGGAAAGACGTTCAGCGGAGTAATCACATTAATGAGGTTGTAAAGAAAGGATAGACCGCTTCTGTGATGTAGTGATTAGTGTGATATTAGCGGTCACCCCTGGAGGTCCGAAATCGATTTCCGGCTCTGCCACGAAAGTTGAAAAGTGGTACGAGGGCTGGAACGGGGTCCACTCAGCCTCGGGAGGTTGACTGGGTAGAGGCAAATGCCGGGATGGTTGCTAACTTAAGGCCACCGCTGTTTTCTTCCCGGTTTGCCCACCCCTTCCAAACTTCCCACCCACTATAAGGCCCCTGTTCAGCATAGCAGGTGAGGACGCCTGGGCGAGAACATGTCCTCCTCCGTAGTTTCATCACCCCCGACCAAAAGTCTCACGCTCCAGGACACTGCCCTTGAGTCGGTACGGTGGGTCCGAGGGAAAACCAGTCCTCGAGGGTAAACGTATTAAGAAAGAAAGAAAGAAAGAAAGAAAGAAAGAAAGAAAGAAAGGGTACAGATCTCTTCATATTATCATGACGGTATTTAGCGGTTGCAGTAAGGTTGTAAGGAGGGCGTATAATTCTTTTAGAGTATGATTCCATTGTATACAATCTACTCAAGGATTACTTGATACGATAACTGGAAAAGACGCAAAGGAAATCATCACGATTTGTTCTGGTTGATTTCCAACAAAAAGAGTAGTGTTACGAAAATGTTGCAAACTTTGGGTTGGGAAGACTTGGGAGTAAGGAGACGAGCTGCTCGACTAAGCGGTATATTCCGAGAGATGGCGTGGAATAACATTAGTAGATGAATAAGTTGGAGTGGAGTCTTGCAAGAAAGGAAGTCAAAGTTGAAATTCAAGAGGACATAATGGGATAAATATTCATGTATAGGAGGAGGACTGCACTGTTATTGGTTTGACGTCCCACTTACTACTACTAAACACTAACACTAACTAACGGGTTTTGCGAAACGTGGAGGTGCCGGAAATTTGTCCCACAGGAAATTCTTTCCCGTGCCAGTAAATCTACGGACTCAAAGCTGGCGTATTTGAGCACCTTCAAGACCCACCGGACTGAGTCGGGATTGAACTCGCCAACCTAAACTCAGGAAGCCAGTGCTCTACCATCTGAGCTACTGGGAAGAGGAGTAATTGGAATAATTTACCAAGAGAGATGATCGATAAAATTCCAAATTCCTTAAAACAATTTAAGAAAAGATTAGGTACCACAATTGATAGGATATCCGCCACCAGGGCGACAGTCCTAATTGCAGATCAATGATCCATGACTGATCGAGCCCACGTCTTATAGACAGTCCCGAATGTAGCTGGTACCGAATGCTGATGTGCACGAACAATATATTTTTCCGTTTATATTAATAACTACGAGTAGTTGTTGTCTGACCGGGATGGTAAAGGAGCGGTCAATCCACACGGAAGGACGTGGGTTCAATTTCCCGTCAGGAAGTCGAAAAATATAAGAAACATTATTTCCACTTCCGGAGTTGCACATTGTCCTGAGGTTCACTCATCCTACACTAGAAATGAGTACCAGGTTAATTTCTGGGGGACCGGGCGAGTTGGCCGTGCGCGTAGAGGCGCGCGGCTGTGAGCTTGCATCCGGGAGATAGTAGGTTCGAATCCCACTATCGGCAGCCCTGAAGATGGTTTTCCGTGGTTTCCCATTTTCACACCAGGCAAATGCTGGGGCTGTACCTTAATTAAGGCCACGGCCACTTCCTTCCAACTCCTAGGCCTTTCCTATCCCATCGTCGCCATAAGACCTATCTATGTCGGTGCGACGTAAAGCCCTTAGCAAAAAAAAAAAAAAAAAAAAAAAAATCTGGGGACAAAGGCAGACGGGGCTAGAGCTCACCACTCTACCGCACTTAGTGCCGAGATTACGGAGATCCTATCCACTACTACTGGCAACAGCGTTCAGTAAAGAATTAAAAAATAATAATAATATGCTAGTCAAATTCGTGAGAATAAATGAAGTAGTTATCTCCTCGATGTTGCAGACATGAAGGTATGAAACGGAAATCGTCCTACAGCACATAAACTACGGTCCATAGAATAGCCCACCTGGTAACCGTGATTGTTGAGGCGTCAAGTCTGACACCATTGTTGGCCAGTTCGAATCCCGTTGGGGGGGGGGGGGGGGGGAAATCCACATAAGAAAGTTGGCGAGCAGGGTAGGAGAAGGCTGATGTACAATTTCTAATCACTAGATTGAGTGGCGAAAGTCTGGATTAATTTATGAATCTCTCCAGAGTATCCATATGGAGTGCGGTGGTGATGATTATTGTTTTAAGAGGAAGTACATCTAGGCAATCATCCTCTATGAACACTAATCAGTGGGGAAAAAAGAAGAGATCCGACACTTCGAAAAATGAAGGTATCGGCCAAAGGAAGACAAGGGCCAAGAAGGGCGTGAAAATGAAAAACTCCCTAGTCCTCGGATAAGAACAAGAATTGACCAAGAGAGGGCTTTGAGGATGGATACCTAGTTGTACTTCCTCTTAACACAATAATCACCACCACCACCACCACCACCAAGGGACGTCGGATAGAATCGATGTGAAAGTGAGGAGCCTGGCACAAGTAAGTGGAAGCAATGTTAGGACTCAGCTAAGGGACCCATGGTCGCTAACCCACGCTCGCAATTTAAGAGCCCCTGGAGCCCCTATTAGTCGTCTCTCGACAGAGAGGGTGCATATGGCGAAGCTGACGGTGATTTGTCGGACGAATGGAGACGTTAAGTCTTGAGCAGACCCCTTGGTGTTATTCGACAGGAGTAGGCTACGTACCGACATCGAGTTTTACCCTTTCCCTACCTCATTATCGTCATCCGATACCCAGACGCACAGGTAGCCCATGGGTGTCAAACACAATAATCTGCACCAGGCGAGTCAAACATGTCCTCTGACACTCCCGGAAAAAAAAGAAAAACGCTAAATTATTTCGATCTAGGTAGTGTAAGCAGTGATACCTTAGTTAAAGCTGCGACAGACATCTCTGTACCAACGTACGTATGATTTCAATAATAATAATAATAATAATAATAATAATAATAATAATAATAATAATAATAATAATAATAATAATAATAATAATAATAATAATGTTATTTGCTTTACGTCCCACTAACTACTTTTCCGGTTTTCGGAGACGCCGAGGTGCCGGAATTTAGTCCCGCAGGAGTTCTTTTTACGTGCCAGTAAATCTATCGACACGCGGCTGACGTATTTGAGCGCCTTCAAATACCACCGGACTGAGCCAGGATCGAATCTTACAAGTTGGGGTTAAAAGGCCAGCGCTTCAACCGTCTGAGCCACTCAGCCCGGCATTTCAAAAAGAGGAAGAATAAAATGTTAAGAAACATGCTTGAAGGCTTGTTAGCTCCGTGGATTATAGCAAGGACTGTAGTTCTTTGTCATCTTGTATTTTTTTAACTGCCTCGGGCAAGGCAGTAACGCAGCTCTCGAGAACTGCGGACAGCCGAGATTACAGGGGAGGCGGGCACTCGCTTATCTGCACCTCCCATCCGAAACATGAGACTGACCCGACTGGCCTGTTGGTCACTTACAGCGCAGTATCCCTTCAAACTCAAATATCTTGAAAACACTATTACAGTAACTGCTCAGACATTTTTTTTAAATCTCATAGGTACATGAGTTTTCTTCCTTCCCTCTAGATTTCAATGTTGCCCGCCTCCCTTTCACACTTGAGGAGGTTAGGTTTCTGGACCCGAAGCGCGATGTGCTCTTCTTCCGGTGATGTGAAGCATAATTACGGCTTTCGCTTTCTTACTGGGCGAGTTAGGCGTGCGATTAGGGGCGCGCAGCTGTGAGCTTGCATCCGGAAGGTAGTGGGTTCGAGCCCCAATGTCGGCAGCCCTGAAGATGGTGTTCTGTAGTTTCCCATTATCATGCCAGGCAAATGCTGGTAATGTACTTTAATAAGGCCACGACAACTTCCTTCCTACTCCTAGCCCTTTCCTATCCCATCGTCACCATAAGTCGTTATGTCCGCTTCTGTGGTGTAATGGTTAGTGTGATTAGATGCCACCCCGGAGGCCTGGGTTCGATTCCTGACTCTGCCACGGAATTTGAAAAGTGGTACGAGGGATAGAACGCGGTCCACTCAGCCTCGAGAGGTCAACTGAGTAAAGGTGGGTTCGATTCCCACCTCAGCCATCCTCGAAGTGGTTTTCCATGGTTTCCCCAATTCTCCTCCAGGAAAATGCAAGGATGGTACCTAACTTAAGGCCACGGTCTCTTCCTTCCCTCTTTCTTGTCTATCCAGGCCTCTGTTCAGCATACCAGGCGAGGCCGCCTGGGAGGGGTAATGGTCCTGCTTCCCCGTAGTATCCCCCGACACAAAATCTCACGCTCTAGGACACTGCCCTTGAGGCGGTAGAGTGGAAGTGTGAACGGATTAAAAAAGAAAGAAAGAAAGAAAGAAAGTATCGTTGTAAGTAAGGGTATTTCAGAACTTTCATATAAATTTGAAATAATTTGCTGTTTAATCGTTCCTACTTTTAAAAACTCCACTCAAGCTTATTCTTTACTAATGTCATTCCACTTCACTGACAGCTCGGAACATTCCGCCTAGTCGAGAAGCTCGTCTCCCTTTTCCCAAGTCTTCTCAGCACAATGTTTGCAACATTTTCGTAACACTGCTCTTTTGTCGGTAATCATCCCAACAAATCGTGCTGCTTTCCTTTGAATCTTTTCCATTTCTCGTATCAAGTATTCCTGGTAAGAGCCTCATACACCTCTGACTGAGGTCGTACCAGTAACTTATATGCCCTTTACTTTACATCCTTACTACAAGCCCTAAATACTCTCATAACTAGGGTGAACAGATGTAAATAGATAAAAAAAAAAGAGGACAAAACCTGTTTTAAAAGGAGGACAATGCCGAAAACAGAGGATATAAGAATCCTCCAATGAGAGTCTGAATTTAGACGCATATTCTAATTTTCATATACATAAACAAAATGTATCCATTTCCATATTATACAGCAAATTCTTACAAAAATTAAACGATGGAACTAATTTTCATGCCTTGCTGGTACTTTTCTGAAGATTGAATTGCCCTTAGGAGTGTTAGCGTGTCTAACATATACATATGTTAGATATATAGATTATATTGAACCATTAAGAGGATTTTCACATATTCTACCTTGAAACTGTTCCTGTTATCAGTCCACTGTCCTGATATTAATGAAAATACTCTTTCTGTATTTGCATTGTGTCCTGACTCTGACTACAATCAACTTTGCCCATTTTTTACTACAAGGTAACTTGTTATATTCAGGATAATACTACTGTCATTCAGGAATTGTTTCAAATTGCAAGAACTGATCAAAAGATTTCACATCATTAATTTGAAAGCCAAATACAGAATATAGTTTTCAACATCACAACAATGTTACTTCCAGCGCTATCCATTTAAAACAGGCTTCCTTCAAATCCCGACGATCTCCTGTTGCTTGTCACGTTGTCAGCTGTCAAACATTAACATAGCAGTGTTCTGACGGGGTATTGCTGAGAGAGAAGCAATACAATATACAGAATGGTAAATAGCGTCAATAATACAAGACATGCGTAGAACAATTGGAAATACTCTATATCCCTAATTACATTTCTATATATCGATAGGATGAGCGGTTGAGGGCTAAGGTCTCCCAGTTGTTGACATCAATGTGGCACATCTTCATGTAGCCTTAATCACATCCTTAGATGTTCATCGTGGCACACTACTTTTCGAAGAAAACTGTAGGCGAATAGCGAATGAAAAGAGGCAACGAAGGAAGGAAAAAGAACGAAAAAGGAGAACAATGGTTGCTCCACCTGGGACTATCTGCCGTTCTCTGCGGAAAATTCTGTGCCTCCCGTATTGGGCTGTTCAGTCACCTACGGACTCACAGATGAAGAGGAATTCTGACTGGAAGACCAAAATACTCGTTTTCGAATGTTTGATATTGATATCGATAGGATATTGATATCGATGGGATATCGATGATGCCGTCACGTAATAAAGAATTTGTAAAAGCGAAGTAGTAAAACCATTACCACAAAATATGCAGATTCACTGAAGAAAAGGACATTTCGGGTTCTTTAAATAAACCACCCGGACCCCGGACAATGGTCATGTCCAGATAAAAGACAACGTTTGGTCACTCTACTCATAACCATACATGAAGAAATATATAACCTTTATTTATAATCCCGCTTATGTGATTATACCAATGAAGATCTTCCCTTATATCAACATTGATGTACCCACAGTGAACCCCACGAGTTACTTTTCTGAATTTTTCTCATTTACTCTCAAAGAGGGGCCTAGAACAGGTTCCTTATACTGCAATATTCGAATATCTAAGCAAATACAGACGTCAATGGAAGCTGGTAACATTTATCAATGTGTATGGTATGAGAAGGATAACCAGGTCATTAACCCACTCCAGCGTTGAAAGTGAAGGTGATGGTCAGCCACTAGCAGCTGCAGTGAAAGTAAAAAGGCAGCGATCATTCTATCATTCTACGACAGGCAGGGGTATTCAACACGCAGCGCACGGGCCACACTCGGCCTGCGAAGACGTTTTATGTGGCCCTCTGATCAATTATTGATAATGGGCTTAGGTTTTAGCGTATGGTTTTCGTAGTGATCGAAAGACCTACTATAAGGCAAGGCTATGAATTTTCTTCTCGATGAGATGTTTCCATACTTTCAATGGGCTGTAGGAAAGTTCTAAGATGCATATCTTCACTTTAAAAGCAGGACACAGAGTCTTAACACTAAATCTACCAATAATTCCACCCCTGTTTTACCTACCCATACAACTACAGTTTACGATAATTCATTCACCGTACTTGCCTGCCGTGAGTGGAACCTCTTTGCTGAAAGTATCAGAGGGTTTAAGTGCTATACACACTTTCAAACAAGCTCTTTGGAAACATTTTATCCACCAATATGGATCCTATGTAAAGTTAATGCTACTGCTCACAACCATTTTACTGATCAAATGTTATTCAATTTCATGTACTACCTACTTTTTACATATAGGATGTAAGTTTTAAGCATTTTTTTGTCTTTATTATCCATATGTTAACAGTCATCATATTGTACATAAATTTATTGTAATGTAATATATATTTATGCGCCTGTTTAGATGTAAGAGAAGGCCTGTAGGCCTTAATCTTTCTTCCTTCCTTTCTTTCTTTTTTCTTTCTTTCTTTCTTTCTTTCTTTCTTTCTTTCTTTCTTAATTCATTTACCCTTCAGGGTTGGCTTAAGTGCACACTCCTGGAGGATGAGACAATTGGTCGGGGATACAACTGGAGAGAAGGACCAGTACCTTGCCCAGGTGGTCTCACCTGCTATGCTGAACAGGGGCCTTGTGAGGTGGTGGGGGAATTGGAAGATTGGAAGGGATAGACAAGGAAGAGAGAAGGAAGCGAGCGTGGCCTGAAGTTAGGTACCATCCCGACATTTCCCTGGAGGAGAAGTGGAAAACCACGGAAAACCACTTCGAGGATGGCTGTGGTGGGAATTGACCACCCCTCTCCTCAGTTGAACTCGTGAAGCTGAGTGGACCCATTTCCAGTCCTCTTACCACGTTTCAAATTTCGTGGCAGAGCCGGGAATTGAACCCGAGCCTCCGCGGGTGGCAGCTAATTACACTAACCACTACACCACGGAGACGGACGTCCTTTATCTTGCCATGTAAAATAAAATATTATCTACCGGTACTTACTTTCACTTCTGCCAATGGTTTATTCAACTATGTGTCAACTCTGATTTTAGTGCATGTGTGTTGTGCACGCATCTGGTGTGATTTCAACGCAAACAGATTGTAAATGTTCACTATATGTACGTATGAGCTCACGTAAATCCTTAGGAAACTGCTGAAGCACGTCATCAATGTTCTTTCAATGTTTGGGGAGGCATTGTTGCTGACTGTCTGTTACGGCCTCATATTCTTCCACCCAATGTACAACGTATGATGCTCTCTTAGAGAAAGGGGTCTAAAGGCCGGCACCCTACCACAGATCTCGACATATAAGTCACTTTCAATCATGGCGACTGGCCTCCGGAGTGCAGGCCTTTCGAGCTGGCGCCGTATAGACGACCTGCGCGTCTACCTAAGATGAAATCTAACACTGAAGATGTCACGAACACCCATCCTAAGAGCCATAGGAATTAACTATTGAAAATTAAAATCCCTGATCCGGCCGGGAATAAAGCTCGGGACCCCGTGGACCGAAGACCAGCATGGTAAGCATTTAGTCATGCAGCCGCACTACAAGTTAGTGGTAATGTCCTATTAGAGTATTGGAGATTTACATGGTCAACGATGCCACACTACTACGCCAATTCGCGTGATGATTTCCCTGGGCTGATCCTACTTTGCCACGGAAACGACATATTTCCTTCTTCATGAGTAATGACTCAACTTGAAATATCGGACACTTTAACCAACAATACAATAGTTCGTCTCTCTGGACGAATGGTTACCGTACTAGCCTTCGGTTCAGAGGACCCGGGCTCGATTCCCAGCCGGGTATGGTTAATTCCACTGACTCGGGGTTTGGGTGTTTGTATTTGACCCATGCTTATACGTTCATATCATCTCGCTGATTCACAATTAATAAATATATACTCGTATATAGTTAATAAAACGTCCAGAACTGGCTGCATGGTCTAACAAACCGAATGCAAAATATCATAGAAAGAGAATGTTGTCTTATTGGCCCTGAAAATATCCCTTCATATTATACGAAATATGTTTTACAATCGCTATTCTTTTAAATTATTAGTTTATCAATCTTGATGTCAATATCTATTTATTGTCAATTTCCAATAGCTAAATTTATGGATTTTTTTTTTGTTTTTTTACAATTTGGTTTACATCGCACCGACACAGATTGGTCTTATAGCGATGATGGGATAGGAAAGGGCTAGGAGTGGGAAGGAAGCGGCCGTACTTAAGATATAGCCCCAGCATTTGCCTGGTGTGAAAATGGGAAACTATGGAAATCCATCTTCAGGGCTGCCGACAATAGGGGTTCGAACCCTCTATCTCCCGGATGCAAGCTCGCAGCTGCACACCCTTAACCGCACAGCCAACTCGCTCGGGAAATGTATGTATAATCATGACGAATATAAGAACAAGTGTGAGGACTCATCGAGTTCAAGCGCACCCCGCCAGGGAGCGCTCGAGTGAGCAAGCTCCACAGAATCTTGAGCTGGTCTTAGGAATGATGCCAGAGGAAACGTATTATTCCGTAACTGATAAGTTTATACACTGTCTTTGCCAGGCACAAAACAGTACGGCATGCTGAACTATTAAATTAATCAAGCCACATTAGATACATGCTTGAAGTAAACAACACACAATGAACTGAGTTTAAGAACTGAAAGCATTGAACTTAATCACTGAAATATCTCGCACAGTAACGTTTCCCGCACTTTTCTATACCCGGCTTGCTGGAGCTACTGGAGCACGTGTTGGATATAATCGCTTGCAGTGCTTGCAGTGGCACGATCACAAACTACCATGCTATAATGGCTGAGTCCTCACACTTCGTCTTATATTCGTCATGGTATAATACTACGGACGCAAAGATTTGTACGTCATGCTTTGTCATAATGGCAACACATACATTGGGAAGCAATTAAATTTTACATTCTTCTTCTTTTTCTGTCGCTTTTCCCACACCTGTGGGGTCGCGGGTGCGACCTGTGTAGCTTTTACCCTGTTTTACGGCCAGATGCCCTTCCTGACGCCAACCCTATTTGAAGAGATGTACCTAATCACTATTGCGTGTTTCTGTGGTGGTTGGTAGTGTGGTGTATTGTCTGAATATGAAGACTGTTGGGACATAAACAAACCCACAGTCTCTGAGCTAGAGGAATTAATCAGAAGCGATTAAAACCCCCAACCCGGCCAAGAATCGAACCAGGGACCCTCTGAACCGAAGGGCAGTACGCCGACCATTCAGCCAACGAGTCGGACAACCAAATCCCATGGCACAAAAGCGCCGAAGGGTCATGGCCTACCAAGTGAGCGCTGCTCAGCCCGAAGGCCTGCAGATTAGGAGGTGTCGTATGGTCAGCACGATGAATCCTCTCGGCCGTTATTCTTAGACCGGGGCCGCCATTTCACTTTCCGATAGCTCCTTCACAATTGTAATCACGTAGGCTGAATGGACCTCGAACCAGCTCTCAGATCAAGGTAAAAATCCCTGACCTGGCAGGGAATCGAAGTTGGGTCTTCCAAATAAGAGGCAGGCAAGCAGCTCCTACACCGCGGGCCGGCACACATTGTACGTACATTGCTCCGAATTCGAACCACGGTTGTTTTTGAGCCCGTTGTGAAGTCATCCCTTTTTCTAAACTGCTTCTATAAAACACAGTTTTCAATTTTTTAAACATATCTTTTGACATAATTTAGAATATGTAGAGATCTGTGACGATCCTTCACCTTGTTGTTGAACGATAGTCGTTTTGCCTCAGAGGAGAATAAATATTTAGTGTTTACCACGCAGCCACATATTCCACGCTATGCGGACATTAGCTAGCGATGTGAGATAGCACAGTTTGGCGTCTAATGCTTTCAAGCACGCAATGATCGGCGTCCACTCTGGACTGCACCGACGTATAAGTGGGACGCCTATTCATCATGACACTTTTCTGTTTTAAGAACAATGAGGAAGTTTGAATTTATTACTATTACTTGAATGATATTGTGCGGTTTATTTCTACTGTACCTTTCACACAACCATTCTCGGTCACATTGGAGAGCGGCAGTTAGTTCTGTACACGAGCAACTCCTTTGTAGTTCAAAAATATCCGAAAGGCCCTGTGTCTAGATCACTGTCGTAAGTTCTGACATGACCGAGCAAAAAAAAAAAAAGCTGAGTCATCTCCGCACAGGTCATGAAGGCCCTTGGAGGGGTAGAAGGTAAATACTTCCACTATCCGTAACCTCGGCACTTGATGGGGGTAGAGTGGTTAGCTCTACGCACGGCCACCTTTGCCCCCAGGAATTAACCTGGTACTCATTTTTGGTGTAGGCTGAGTTAACCTCAGGGCCATGTGCACCTCCGGAAGTGGAGATCTCGTTTCTTAAATTTTACGATTTCCTGACGGGGATTCGAACCCACGTCCTTCCGGGCGAACCGAGCACGCCTTTACCGCCTCGATGTGGTTTTCCGTGGTTTCCCGCTTCTCCTCCAGGCAAATACTGGGATGGTACCTAAGTTAAGGCCACGGCCACTTCCTTCCCTCTTGCTTGTCTATCCCTTCCATTCTTTCCATCCCCCCCCCCTACAAAGCCCCTGTTAATAATAGCAGGTGAGGCCGCCTTGGCGAGGGACTGGTCCTTCTTCCAACTTGTATCCCCTAGCCCAAAAATTTCACGCTTCAGGACACTGTCCTTGAGGCGGTAGAAGTGGGATCCCTCGCTGAGTCTGAGGAAAAAACCAACCCTGGAGGGTAAACGGATTAAGAGAGAAAGAAATATCGAAGTATTTCCGAAAGCACATGTGTTCATTTATAAAACCTGTATTTCATAGTTTTAATGTGGATCAGCACTTTCAACTCATTCATAAAAGCTTTCCCGTGTCGAACTTATATTTTATTTAAATGCACCATCCATCACCAGACATGCTGCACTTGTTTGACGTGCCAGGTGCGCAACTCCCACAAGAAACAAACGTCTGTTGTTTCCGGTCTGAATAAGATGGGGTTAGTTTCGTTAGGGTCCGATCACCACCTGTCGCCTGACAGTAAAATTATCGGTACGTACTATCCCAGTGCAGTATTGCACGACTGTGGAACAAACAATACAACTCGCAACTCTTCTCTTAATAAAAATGTAGCGAGCAAGTGGCTGTGCGCCTTGAGTCACGTAGCTATCAACTTATATTCTGTATATGGTGGGTTCGAACCTCACTGTCGGCAGCCCTGAAGATGGTTTTCCGTCGTTTCCCATTTTCACACCAGGCAAATGATGGGGATATACCTTAATTAAGGCCACGACCGCTCCCTTCCGACTCCTAGCTCTTTCCTGTCCCATCGTCACCATAAGACCTATCTGTGTCGGTGCGACATAAAGCAACTTGTTTCCTTCCCACTCCTAGGCCTTTCTCATCCCGTCGTCGGCATAAGACCTATCTTTGTCGGTGCGACGTAAAGCAACTTGCTTTCTTCCCACTCCTAGGCCTTTCTCATCCCATCGTCACCATACGACCTATCTGTGTCGGTGCGACGTAAAGCAACTTGCTTTCTTTCCCATCCTAGGCCTTTCTCATCCCATCGTCGGCATAAGACCTTTCTGTGTCGGTGCGACGTAAAGCAAATTGCAAATTTAATTATTAATAACAATGTTATTAGCCCAGTTTTACGTCCCACTAACTACTACTACGGTTTTCGGAAACGTCGAGGTGCAGGAATTTGTTCCGCAGTTCTTTTAGGTTCTACCGACAAGAGGCTTGCGTATCTCAATACTTTTAAATACCGCCAGTCTGAGCCAGAACCGAACCCACGAACTTGAGCTTTGGAATTCAATAATTGCCCCCACAGTCTTCTATTTGTGACTAGTTCTGTGGCCTAATTTAATTCTATACCTCAACTTTAAATCATTAGAAACGGAGTATAACCATCGTCATCTTGGTCTCCTACTTGTCTCCATGATCGAGTCTACTATCCTCCTAGGTAACCTATCATCCTCCATTCACCTCACATTCCCGTATCGAAACCGGATTATGCGTACAGCTTCATCCATCAAGTTCATTCCTACCTTAGCCTTTATCTCCTCATTCCGAGTACCCTCCTACCATTCATTCCACCTGTTTGTACCAGCGATAATTCTTGCTACATCCATATATGTTTCTTTCAACCTATGAATGAGATATCACTCCCGTTCGGCAAAGATGGTCTGAAAACAGACCGGCGTAAAGATAATTTCGTGCGAAAGCTCGTGACTTCTTACAGAATATTATTGATCGCAACTGTGAGCTAACTGCATTAGCTTTGTGGCATCTCGGTTCCATCTTATTTACTACACTACCATCCTGGGAGAATACACATCCTAAATACTTGAAAATAATGTCGAAATAAAGTGTATATAAAAATATTTTCCTAACTGTAACAGCACTTAAAGAAAAAGGTCTTTAATATTGTATAATATTATTTTTCTTTAATATCCGAGGCCCAAAATGCATTTAGGCTTAGAGTGTGGTGATGATTACTGTTTGAAGGGGCAGTGCAACCTGGCAACCATCTTTTCCTTAACAATAATCAGAATGAATGTGAAAGAAGTCCGACTCTTAGAAAGAAGTTGCCAAAAGAAAGGGGAAGGTTTCGAAGGGCATGAAAATGAACAGAGACTCTCTAGGTCTCGAACACCTTAATACTGTCGTGGTGGGAAGAGAACAAGAGTTATCCAAGGGAGGTCGGATATGAAAGATGAAAGTGAGGAGCCTGACTCAAGTAAGTGGAAGCAATGCCCGAACTTAGCTAAGGGCCCCGTTGTCGCCAACCCATGTTTAAAAGTTAACAGCCCATAGGGCCCCTTTTAGACGCCTTTTACGACATGCAGGGGATATCGTGGATGTATTTTATCGCCCCCACCCTGTTCATAATATTACTGAGAAAATGATTTTATATTTATTCCAAAATGTCTAATCACCCTGTGGCGCTGGTGGTGGTCATTCTTTAAAGGGGTAATGGGACCCCAATTAGGCAAACAGCCTTTCTTAATCAGAAGACAAAAAAGGAAAAAGGTCCGACCCATAGAAGAATGAAGGTAAGGGGCAGAAGGAAGGAAAATGCCATAAAGGATGTGAACATTAAAAGCTCCCAATCTCCCAAAAACTTTATCCATCGGGGCGGAAGAAAAGAGGTACTGACTAAGTGGGGTCGGATAGTGCAGATGAGTATGACACAAATACGTCAATGCTATGTCAGACTCAGCTAGTTGCCCCGTGTTCCAATCCACTATCTCAATTTGAGAGCCCCTGGGATCTCCCTTTCAAGTGGTCTTTCAGGAGAGATGGGACCTCTTATGGAGATGCTTTTTAATATCTTGACAGCCGAATGCTCTCACATTTTCATACTCCCATTATAAACCTGCTGAACCTTGTAGGGAATCAAGATAAAAGTGAAAAGATTTTTCTCTAGTTCTTTCTTCTTACATGGCATAATACTCCCCGCAGTGGAACGAAATACAAAGTAGAACGGAACATTATCACGATAAAAGATGATTGGAGCTGCATACATGACAGGAGAGAGATTAAACACATCCCTGTGAAGCCCCTATCTCTCTTATCTAATCTGCATCAGAAACAGGCTTTATCGAGAGATTCGACACGGTACACCTGGTGGGCTTGAATTGCTTCTTCCTTGAACCACATGGCTGAGCAGGTAGTAGAAATGTAACAAGTTCAAAACTTCGGAATACCAACAGCTAGAGTTAATAATAATAATAATAATAATAATAATAATAATAATAATAGAGCTGAAATTGTTTCAAGAAGTGAGATTGGATTTGACTACGATGGGGGCTCCGAAGATTACATCACGGACAGAAATCGATTTAGACAACTCGTCAAAATGTTCCGTTGTTTCCAGGAGACTGGTGAAACACTAATGAGAAAAGGAAGATCCTATACGGAAGAAGAGAAGAAGGAAGTAGGAGAAAGAACCGCTGAAACGAAGCAGAAAATAATAATAACGATGATAATAATAATGACGATGATGAAATGAAATGAAATAAAATGAAATGGCGAATGGCTTTTAGTGCCGGGAGTGTCCGAGGACATGTTTGGCTCACCAGGTGCAGGTCTTTTGATTTGACGCCCGTAGAAGACCTGCTCGTCGTGATGAGGATAAAATGATGATGAAGACGACACATACACCCAGCCCCCGCGCCAGCGAAATTAACCAATGATGAACGGCTGTACACTGATGTACGATCGGATTGGATCGGATGTGATTCCGATTACTTTATTATTATTATTATTATTATTATTATTATTATTATTATTAGTGTGGAAGGACAAGATCCGATCTTGAGTGTCACCTAAACAATTCAATGTGGAATTCTCAAAGCCATTATACCATCTGTTTAGAAAATCCTGCTGCTACAAACAGTTCCTTAAGTTCATTCACCTCATCTTCAATAATTTAGTTTCCTAATTTTGTGTTAAGGACAATAATTAACTTATCATAAATTATAACTTTAATATACCAAACCCCACGAGCGCAACAGCTCAGAAGACCCATGGCCTACCAAGCGATCGATGCTCAGCCCGAAGGCCTGCAAATTACGAGGTGACGTGTGGTCAGCACGACGAATCCTCTTGGCCGTTATTCTTGGATTTCTAGACCGCGGACACCATCTCACCGTCAGACAGCTTTTCAATTGCAATTGCTTACGCTGAGTGGACCACGAACCAGCCCTCAGATCCAGGTAAAAATCCCTGACCTAGCCGGGAATCGAACCCAGCGCCTTCGGATAAGAGGCAGGCACGCTATTGCTACATCGCGGGGCCGGAATAACCCTTTTATGCTAATGTAAAACAGGATTAGAACTATTAGGACAATACATAAATAAATTATTATTATTATTATTGGGTTTTTAAATGAGACAACTCCACTTCGTTGGCTACCGACACTTTAAGGGAATCACGTAAATGAGAGAGAGAGAGAGAGAGAGGGAGTGATAAGGGAGGAAGGAGGTGTTCAGCGTCAGTCGAGGCATGAACCGAGAGTTGATGATGTCTTTTCATTAATCAAGATGATAATGAGTTGCAGTTTAGAAAGTGAACAATTACCATCTGTCTAGCAAACTTACACCACAAGTGGGACAGAGATGAAGGACAGACATGCAATTCTAACTGTGATCCAAGGCTGTAATAGAGAAGGTCGCGACAGGTGAGAAACAAATCTGCCGGCCATCTCTGTGATTGATGCGCAAGGGTAAACCGCATGTACTCTCCCCCACTCATTAAAATCTTGATTCCTCATTCAGATTTACTCAGAGAAGGTAGAAGGAGCACCGTGTATGTAAAATACGTCCGTGTGCATGTGACGCAGGTCTACAAACGTTCATGAGGCTGACCAAAATTCAAGTTCTATGTTTATAAAATGATTAAACAAATCTCAAATGTTTGGGCTTGTAATAACATATATGGCGACCTCGATAAAATCGAAATCAAGAACCGTGTTCCGGAGAATTTCCAGATTATATTACAAAACGTGAAACTGAGAAACTAAGAAAGCATTAGAAACACTTCATAGGTATTTCGAAATGTCAGTCAACCACATTCTTTATTTGAAAAAGTCATTCAAATGATACCAAACACAATATTAAAGA